>NC_091824.1:164552634-164642634 GCF_038994185.2 Dermacentor albipictus | reverse complement strand
GTAATCCCATCACAAGGGTGCTCTCGGTGGAAAGGATCAGAGAATGCCCTACGAAGGTTACGTTACCCGAACAGAGAAGTTCGACACGGTGATTCGATACGGTGATTCGATACTTTTTGGCGGAAAAGATGAAAGAAGAAGATTGCGTTACGAAAGTTACGTTACCCGAACAGATAAGTTCGACACGGTGATTCGATACAACAAGAGTTCAGGGGTGCGATCCTGTACGCGTTCCAAACTCGAACGGAGGCGGTCCGTTCTTTCCGTCGCGAAATTGGCGTTCCGTTCCGTTGCGTTCGTCCGATAGCAGACAACACGGAATGATTGACAGCAGATATCACTTCACAATTGACGTCATGGCGTTCGACACCGTTCAAACTGACCAAGCGTGTGCGGCTCGGTGGAACGGACCGCCTCCGTTCTATTTTGGAACGCGTACAAGATCGCACCCCAGAACACTTCTTTTCAAAGACAGCTTCGCAAGACGTCAGCCCAAGAGCTGCTGCTCCCATGCTTTCGTGACGAATGGCCAGGAACAGAGCAGCCAGTAAAAATAATCCATTTCAAGGCACGGATCGGTAGTGCGAACGCCAAGGTTTGAAATTAGTTTGTGGAAAAACTATATGCAGTTCTCAGTATCGCTGATTGCCGTGCCCAGCCGAATGAATACGGTACGAATGTCTCGGAGAGCCAGTAACCCTAAAGCGAGGAGTGACCCTTGAAGCACTTAGCCAATTACATTTCATTACCCCCAGCCACCTCTCCTTTATTTTATTTTTATTTTCTTCTTGTGCCCTTCAATGCCTCTGTCAAAGTGCTTCTCTTTATGTGTGTCGTTTCTAGCGATACATTAGGTCCTTATTGGTATTTTGTAATGTCGCCTGGCTTCCAACGCTGGTCAGCGGTGGCAGCAGTTAGAAAGCACAATTTAACGATTGCCAGCGTCAGTGAGACTATTATTTCTTATCGCCTCCGACATAGCCGTAACGCGCGGCATCTTTCGCATATTGTTACAACAAACCGGTTACGTCAGCCAGTGCGTGGTACCTCGCTGCCTTGTCCTCGTTAAATGCGTTTCTCGGTTCCGCCGTAAGGCGTCGGCAGCTTTCAGCACCGTGTCAAAAACTTGCTGCAGCAGTGGTTTTCGCTGCAGCTCACCGTACTGTGACACACACTCCAACAGAAGGAAAACTGAGAATTCGAAAGTAGGCGCGTCTCCACAGTTGTGTACTACACGTAGGAGCGTATTAAATTACCCGCGCAAGACAAGAAACGAAAACAATACAGGGAGACGGGGGGAGGAGCAATTCTTAATACGCATGTGAAAGAGAAAGTCTTGCTACAGAAGCCATTACGAGGAAAGAGAGAGCTCAAAGGAGATAGAGAGAGCGAAGAAGGCCGACAGAACAAAAATAAAATGAGATACGAGTACAACAAAAAAAAGCAAGAGACGAGGAGGAAGGAATGACCTTCGCAAGGAACGCTTCACTTTATCGTTAGGAGATGGCGCCACCGCAATAGACTGCAGGTAGCATGGCAGGTAGCATGCGATCTTTTATGGCGGGACAGAGAGAGAGGCATCCATTGCCCTTGACATCTTGCCGCGTGAGAATAACGACATCCAATTTTCGTGACGAAACAAGCGAGTCGGTGATGTAAGGGGGCTTGTAGGTGCAATCGCCAAGTGTGTGAACCGGGCTTGTTTTCCGGGTCGTTGAGGCGAAAACGAAGAGAAGTGCCACGGTGTTTTCCAGAAGAAAAGTGGAAAAGGTAATGCAAAGTAACCTGTACCGATAGCTAACCCTGAACTGCGACAGCCGCGAAAGAAAAAAAAATGATATACGCAACGCAAAATCATACACAAAAAAAAGAGTGTTCAAGGAATGGTACAATAAAATAACATAGGCAGAGTTTGACACTATGACAACTGCGTATGCCTTTGGAATCGTTCAAGCATGGATTCATTCACCATTGTTATCACCGTCACGCTAAAAATCAAGAGAGCCGTGTTTCGGTACTCAGGCGGTCTTCTTGAATTCAGACGAGATATGCTGCTCTGCATCACGATCACTGTCGAGCGGCTAAACATGCCTAACAATCAGGATATTGCACTGCGTATATAGCTCCCACAACGTCATATGTCAACACGAGAAACAGGAAACAAATTCCTTTTCAAATAGTTCAATTATACAGGATGCGTACCTTACGAAATTTACCCCATTACACCTCCAGTGACGCGGACACTACAGTCAATGTCGAGGCACTTTCTAGGTAAACTGTTATCACCGTGCAGAACAAGCGGAGATTCTTGACGGCCATCAGTGACACGGATCCTGCGACGACGTCGTACTGCAACGTCATATCGCGGCGTACGGAAGTGCCGAAAAATGAAATTGAAGGCTCGCCAAAAGCCCGCAAGGGCAAACTGAGACAGGCTCAGGAATGCGGAGAAAAATCGAACGAAGTATTCGTGGTTATAAGAATATCAATGAAAATGGCACGGATGTCTAAAGGACGCCAAAGGCTACGAAAATGAAGTCGAAGTAAAGGAAACACGCGAGAAGGCATCAAAACTTCTGACCAGTTCAGTGGTATGTTATAGTGCGAGGAAGGCACGCACCGTTCCTCAGCATGACGGCATTGAATGGCAGCGTGCGCAAGCGCAAAGAGGGTGGATTGTCAATCGCTCTGTAATTCTATAATTCAAGCGTTAAGCGCTTAAATACGAATGAGTACTGCAAAACGTACGGATAGGCCCGCATACCTATCATTTCAACGCTTTCTAGACATTTGTTCCGCATACTGCTTTTTTTTCTTTATTGTTCACATTTGTTTATGTACGCATAATATCTTCGCCATATCACCATAGCTATATATATACAGCTGACTTAAGTAAATATAGTACGCATAAAAAAGGTCAAAAGGTAATATGAAAACTTAATTAGCCAGGTCAGGCAGGCGGCAGAGGCCAGTGGCGCCCTGGACTGAGAGGCTCCGACCACCCCTCCTTCAAATCTTTTCCATTGCAATAAAGTTTCTAGCTAGCTATCTATCTACTAGTGTTCAAAACAGACTTGTTTGGGAGGCCGGTTTAGCCTACTACATTCATACCACACCGGCTAGCCGAAACTAAAAGGCTTTTTACACGATGTTTCATTCTGCTGAACGATAACTTTCTATCTCCTAATAGTGAGACTCAAAGCTAAAAGGTGAACTTCATGCCGAAATGAGCAAGTAGCCGCAAAAGCCAGTAATTTGTTGACTCACCCAAATCTAGCAAAGCTTCCGATCGTGCGGACGAGGTCGCGAGAGAACTCCATTTCATCTCCAGTGGGCTCCGGAAGCGCGATGCTGTGGTCACCAGGGTAACGCCCGTACATCTTGATGCTGCGCGTGAGGTTGGCGGGAGTGCCGGCCGTGAATACGATGTCGTCCCCATGCGTGATGCCCATCCAGTCTTCCCAGATGGAGAAGGTTGGCTTGTGCGCAAACAGGAAACGGTACACGTCGTGGCCCTTCTCTGACGCCGTCAGCGCGAAGACATCCACGGCGCACTCGAACAACGCGTCGGTGAACATGCGTCCCAAGTTCATCTTCCACTCGGTCTCGTTGATGTCACCTTTGTCCATACCGTTTAGGTAAACGTCAGCCAACGACTCAGTCTTGTAAGAGGGCACGTCCAGCAGGAGGCGCATAAGGACCTTGATCGGCGTCTTATAGTCCTCCGAGATGAGCTCTCTGAGGTGCGGATTTCTCAGGAGCATCGCTTTGACGAACAGTGACCCCTCGTCTGGTGTAGTGCTAAGCAGAAGTTCCTTTCCCGTCTTGATTTGCTGCCCTTCAGCCAGAGGGTCTACGGGAAGGAATTCGTCACCGATTGTTGGAAGGAACAGAAGGCTCGTTAAGGGAAGCTCTCTAGCTGTCTTTTCCAAAAGCTCCTTGGCATCGACGCTTTGTATGCATTTCATGCTTTCTTGCGCCTGCTGCTTCCATGGGATAGTAGGCTTGTAGCATCCGAGTAAACCCATAGTTCTGTGCGCCACCGCTGGAGTGTTGAGCTTCGTCAATGCCAGAGCCGAACCGGTTGCGCCACTTTGAAGGTACGCCCTCTTGAACAACCCTCGACTGACTGGCGATATCATGTGGTACGTAACGGACACAGCACCTGCGCTCTGACCCCATATGGTTATTTCTTCCGGATCTCCGCCGAACGCTTTCGCGTTTTCTTTGACCCATTTCATCGCTTCTACCTGGTCGAACATACCAGCGTTTCCTTTGTACTCTGGTAAATTCGTCTTGAAGAAACCGAACATGCCTACTCTGTAGTTTACGGTTACGTACACCACATCGGCGATGGCGGCAAAGCGGTCACCGCGGAAGATAAAGAAGCTCGCGTCACCAGTCAAAAACCCGCCTCCGTAGAAGTAAATGACGACAGGTCGCAAACGACACCCAGTGGGGGCTGAGGCTTTCGAGCACGCTCTGGCACCAGCGGGTTGCCAGATGTTGAGGTAAAGACAGTCCTCGGAATTTTTACCATAGTCAAGGTATACATTCTCGTCTACCTGAAGTGGCATCTGCATGCATGGCGGGGAGTAGCTAGTGGCGTTCAAAACTCCCTTCCAGGGTTTCACCGATAGAGGCCTTTGGAATCTGAGCTTTCCCAGCGGCGGTTCCGCGAACGGCACGCCGGCGTACCTGTACAGAGTGTGGCCGTCGACGGTGTCACGCTGCCCGGAGATGTATCCCTGCTGTGTCTTGACAACGATGCGCTCATTTTCGACGTTCGCGCTACCAGAGCAAACGCATGGTGTTGCGTTCCAGACGAGAACTTGGAATGCCACCATCAACACCACCGAAAAAACGGAGAATGCGTCAGAGGACATCACTGTGGTCTCGAAGCGCGAGCTCGACTGAAAGGGTTTCATGCCCAATATTCATCTTTTAAGGACTCCTGCTAGCGGTGTCTGCTTTTCACAAGAAAGGTGAGAACGGAGCAAGGGAAACGAGAAGGGCAACGGTGGCAGCCGACCTCAAGTGGCTAGGACACAACGTCGCAGCGCCCCGAAGTACGGCCACGACAGAAAACGGCGAGGAGGTCTCTCACAAGCACTTTCGATTTCTATCGCGGAACGAGACTGCAATCGGCCGTCTATCGTGCATATACCGTCTGGGCTTCGCCTTTCTCAAGGCTTCCCTCTCATGCCTCTCCGGAGGCAAGAAACGGGGCCTTGGCCATTCACATCTCGCACATTCATTTCAGCACCAGGCATACGTCACGCTTGCCTACGTTTTATTACTATAGCAACAATGCATCAGCAGGTTGTGCTGCGCGATGTGCAATTAGTGATGTGCAAATTCTGCTAACAGCGTATGTACATGCAACGGCGGGTTTAGTAACAAGCAGGCTTTCCTAATGGACGTGATAGGGGATTCACGAAACACTGCCACAAAGCTATCCCACAATCTCTTGAAGAAGCGTTAAGACGTACGCTTCCAATCGCTAATCAGCCGCATGTGCGCTATATATTTGTATAACTTCTTCATTCTTTTTATTGTGGCTGGCTTGTGTAGTAAAGCGCAACTTTTTCTTTCTTATTGCTTAATATTTCACGAAGGAGGGTTCCCATTAGACAGCTAATATAACGTATGTTGTATTATCCCACTACTTTTCCCGAGCTGTAATGAAGTACAAAAATCCATTCTATCTCAATCGAGAAACGTTATTTATGAAGCGCTCACACATCACCGAAACCAGCTTAGGAGGAGAACACCATTCCTCTCTCACCATAGCGCAGCAATGACAGCACGTGGCGGGACGTAATGCCCGTGGCGATGCCTGTTCGTGAAACTTCTGCTTCGCAGATGAGTCTTGCACATTGAAAGCTCGGCTTCTCCGCGCGAGGAAAGAACATGCCGCCGCCTCCATGCTGATTTATTGTCTGTTTTAGGAGTTCAGCATTTTCTAAATCCCCTAATGTTTGCCCGCTATCATGCGCTATCGGCACATCCATTCACTCCCAAAACCTGCGACCCGTGTGGAAAAGAAGTGAGCTATGTCAATCACTGAGAGATTAAAATCACGCAAAAGGGGACCAGGCGAGTACGTTCGAGGGATTTTATATTTAAGCACGAAACGACTAGCCTAGCAGTTGCAATCCTTGTATCAACTCTCCGCGCCGGGTACACTCGACATGGGATACAAGTATGTCGAGGTCGATTTGCACCTAACGGAACAATCGTTAGAAACTAACCGACGCCCGTACACTTCCGCAATAACTCTCACGTCCCTTCATATCTTCAATGTGAGGATCTGTTCACGGTCCACAGTTTTGACCTCTCGTACCGAAGGACCAAGAAGGAAGGCCAGTGAGAACGTGCCACGCGAATAGAATAGGCGGGCGGCACACCAGGTCCTTCGATCAGGCGGCTGCGCGGTGACATTCTAGCGATCGTTAGCGGTTCATTTGCACTCCCTAATGTCGCAGCCGTGCATGGCACCGACGGCGGTCGTCGCAGCGCACGCTCAATTAGACACGTCAAACGGCTACACTTGACAGCGCCCAAGGATCCTGCGCTCCCTTGAAGCCTTTCTCGGGTCACTGCTGACTCCATGGTAAAAAACTCTAACACGGTGCACTCGTAACTCAGTTTGCACGACGCAGCAAGCCCATGGGACGTAAACATTGCTTGGCAGACAAAAATGAAACGCAATCAAGACTGCACGCCGCCATAGTGCCGCTTTGTATACGCAACTGCATGAACCCGCGATGAAATTGCTATAGCGCCGTTTGCGTTGAATTAGACTTTCGCCAACACCCCTTTCAAATGTTCGTTTTCGAGCGGTTCTGCGAATCCTTGGAGCTTGCTTAATAAATGAACTGAGCTTTATCGCTACGATAAGCGCGCTATTATAGCGCTAACAAGACCGGAATAACGCAAAAAAATAATCTGTTCGTGTATTAGCGCCTTTGCTATGCACGATTGTGAGAGAGCTACCTGAGCTCGCTGAAAAGACCATTTTAATACGGCATAAGTTTATTACCTGTCATTCTCTCACCGCAAGGTCTCTTAGTGACGTGTAACACAAGCTCTGCAACTCCATGCACACCACTTCCCTGCACTACACTTCTGACTCGCTGCAATGTGGCATACGTGACGGACAGAATATCCCCAGCAGCCGATAGGCGTCGTGCGGTTACCTCTTGCTGCATTCGGTTTCTTGACGCGTGAATTCGTGAAAAGGTGAACCACTAAGAAAGCGAATCGTCTCACATCCTTAGATATCTGCCATTCTCGAGGCAAGCATTGTCCGAAGTGAGAATAATACGCGCGAAACTGTCTGCGTTGTTTATAGGTAGCCCAGCTACTGCTTCAATAACGTAACGAACTCTACTTATATTTATCGAATCCATCAAGGAGTAATTTCTTTTTAGATGTCCATCATTAACACTGACAAGGATTCTAAACTGATCTATCACTCATGCAATCAACAAGCAAGCAAGACATATTTGCGTAACGAGAGAAAAATCAAACAACCTCGACGTGATGCGTTACTTCACTTCACTGTAAATGACAAAAGAACAACGTGTTACTGTCTCACTCTACCAAGTAGGGATTCGTAGCTATGTGTTAGGGTGAAAGTGTTGACCTTTGTTGCGCCGCCAGCGTACCTAAGATCAGCTTGAAGTAAAGAAGGTAGAATGGTAGAATGAAGAAATGAGGTCCGTCCATATATATATATATATATATATAATATATATATATATATATATATATATATATATATATATATATATATATATATATATATATATATATATATATATATATATATATATATATATATATATATATATATTTAAAAATACCTTACAGGCCTCAAAGTGAGGCATTGAGTAAGGGGGGCAGTACATAGAAAATACATTGAATACAAGACATCTATAAACCGTATCTGTTTACAACCTACAACCAAAGTACAACTGAGATGAAAAAAGAAGTATTTAGATCACGATTCACTAGGGAAAAGAAGAAACATAAAAAAACATAATATAATAACATATAATATATAAAATATATATATATTTATATATATATATATATATATATATATATATATATATATATATATATATATATATATATATATATATATATATATATATATATATATATATATATATATATATATATATATATATATATATATATACAGACCACGGACGGCCTGTAGAGGTGGGTAGTAAGATGGTAAATGATCAAATAAAGGGAGTGAGTTAAAAAATAAGGCGCATATTCGCACACCACGCGTGTTCACACACAAATACACTAACAAACAAGTTATTTCAGATTCTTTTGTAAGGCGCCCTTGAGATCCACAAAATAGCCACGATCGAAGACCGTCCCGCAGCTGAAGTCTCAAGTCGCGTCGCATGCTTAAAGCGTTCATCGAAACGTTCTTTGAAGTTAAAAAGCAATTAAAAATACAAATAATTGTTCTCGCCTCCTCGCTTCACACATAAGGGAAAACAATAAAAAGATGAGTTAAGAACTCACGAGAAAAACGAGCACATAATTGCCTGGGACTTTGTGCTTGAGTTGCTCGGATAACAAGGCGTATACAGTACTTGCCATCACCGCTTGGACAATTACTGCGTTTATCTACTGCCCTGACTTGTTTCCCTGTTTGGCTCCTAATTAGCTTCTTTTCCTTGACCCCGACATCAAATTTTCTAAGCATGTCGTGCAAAGCTAACATAACCTCAAGCATAATCCATCTAACGCCAATCCACCTAACGCCCCCTCGTTCTGGACTGCAACTTCGCGATAAGCCCGCCAGTTATTTTCATCTGTAACCTGTTATCACACAAACTCCGTTATATCGAGACTCGATTACATGCGACATTAAAAAGAAAGCCTGCAACCCACAGGAGAATGTGCTGACAATACAAGCAGTGCAATTTGCTTCACTGCGATCTTGACGAAAAGGTCGAAACGCTGTGCTGCGGCTTAAATAAACGAGACATCAGAGCGCTGGGCTACGTTGCAAGAGCAAGAGCCGCGTTTATCCGTACTACCTGCGGCGGTGCGCCCTGTGAAAAATATGCACGCAACACGCCTACAAGGCGCTAGCCAGCAGGCAAGCTTGTACTTGAAAATACGGAAGCAGAAAACGAAAAGAAAGCCCATGCACGCCCGCGACAACTGTAATGAGAACTGCTGCGGCGTGCCAGCGCATAATTAGGAGAGAAAGCGTAGCTTGCATGCCGTATTGCGAAGGCCCAGATTAAGATCGACTGCGGGCTCCGCAAGCATACGACGGGGGGAGACATACAACTTTGCCTTCGGCGACAGGCTTTCTACGGGTGCACTTTCTGTGTGTACTCTAAAATGTGCCCTAAGCCGGGCTAGCGACATCGCCAAGGCCGATCCTAGCGGTATAAGTTGGCAGGCTCGCGTGGCGTGTTTACCAACAAGGGGCCTGCAAACACCTATACGTGCTAATCTTCCCTGTCGCTACACCTATATCTCAATCACGGTTGCATAGTGAACGTGCAAAGTTTGCAGGAACCCATAAGCACTTTGTAAGACTGCACCCCACTGTAAGATATATCTCTGTTGTAAGGACTTCTGTTTTTTTTCCTTTTTATCGCTGTTCGTGCGTGTGTGTGTGTGTGCGTGCGTGTGTGCGTGCGTGCGTGCGTGTGTGTGTGTGTGTGTGTGTGCGTGTGTGCGTGTGTGTGTGTGTGTGTGTGTGCGTGCGCGTGCGTGTGTGTGTGTGTGTGTGCGTGCGTGTGTGCGTGCGTGCGTGCGTGCGTGCGTGTGTGTGTGTGTGTGTGTGCGTGCGCGTGCGCGCGCGCGCGCGTGTGTGTGTGTGTGTGTGTGTGTGTGTGTGTGTGTGTGTGTGTGGGTGTGTGTGTGTTTGTGTGTGTGTGTGTGTGTGTGTGTGTGTGTGTGTGTGTGTGTGTGTGTGTGTGTGTGTGTGTGTGTGTGTTATAGTACGGGTAAACACCTACTGCACTTCTTGGTTCGCAAGCGGATGCATTGGTTACAGAGAAATTTCGGTTTCTTCCTTCTCGGATCTCAGGGTCAGTAAACTTTTGCGGTTGAAAGTACTTACATACGTGTATGTACAGTCGACCAAAAAAGTTACCAAGACCAAGAGATCTGACAATATGCTGAATATCTCCTCAGTCTCAAAACACAGCCTGTTATTCCCATTTCCAGCCTTTTGTGGCATATGCGAACAACATTGTGATGCACAATTTTACTGGCTGCTTTTAAAAGATGCTCGTATATTTTGCATTTTCTTAGATCCCGTGGTCCATAAGCGTTTTTGGTCGACTGTACGTACCCTATGTTCCGTAAATAAGCAAATCCCGTATAAATCTTTCTTACAGTTAAACCACTGGTTCGTTCACGTTCAGATTCCACACGTAGGTGGCATTCCACGGTGTATCTTGTGTAATGTGATATCTGCATGCACTGCTTGCCAGTTTCGCCCAAAATAAATTAGAGGTAACACCAGTCGTTTGCGGCAATTAGGGACCACCGAAATACGTGCCTCCAGTGGTACCGTATGTTGCGGCTTGTTAAAACACTTCCGTCTTTTCATGTATAGCCACAACAGACAGCGACACCAGTCCTTTCATAAAAATATATGGTCTTCGGCTGCGGCCCCCTCAGACGGCATGTGGAGCTGATTTTTGTTGTCCTCCTGCAGTTTAAGCAGTGTGTCAGCAAAACGCTATAGGCTCAGCAGCAAGACGAGGCAACACAAGCTGATGAGATAGTACGAGATTCCGCAGAGTTTGCTACAACTGCCTAGAGGGAAATGTGGCGTTTTGATGAGGTTGCGTTCATTGGAACGGCAGGAAACGGGGTTGTTTGGATAGGCAATTGTCTAAGAGCCAAGACAGCTTGGGAACGCACCCGGCTGACAACGCAGTTGTTTCGCCTGTCACAAAGATGTAGTCTGTACTAGAACAGCGTGTGGGACGACGTTTTTCTTAATTATGGCACGAGAGTTAGACATTATAACGTACTTAGTGAAGCTAGGCTGTACGGTTTGCCCTCAGCGGGCCGCTAAGCACGCGAATGTATGCGTCCATTGCGCGCCGCTTCAAATGTACGTTACCGTTTTCTGTCTGTTTGTTTGTTTGTTTGTTCGTATTTTAAGCGAGTAACATAATTTTGAAAGTTTGAAAGTTTATTTAACATAATGAACGTACACAATGGCAAAGCACGCACTTTTGGCACCCAAAAAACTTGTTAAAGGGTCCCTGAGACATTTGAAATGTACTAAGGCAGAATCAAGAGTTGTTAGAAAGACTCAGTTGCACACAAGCTTTAATTATGGACCACCAGGACTAAGTCTTAGGACAAGCAACATTCAAGGCAATTCGAACGTTTCGTTAGCCGGCATTTTCCAAGGTGTCACCGTACCCCACAATGAGTTCGCACAGATGGCGCCGCCTGACTCCTCCTCTCAATCGCCCCCACCCCTCTTCCTCTCCCCTTCAAGTATATTGTTAAGCAAACTGGCGAGATGCGGCGAGGTGTTTCCTCGCATGTCGAGCAGCACACTTTGGCAATGAATGCGTCCTACGACCGCAACGGCGGACTTGGCGGAAGCTTCCAAGGAAACTCATCGAAGCATTTTCTTTGTCAAAACGCAACCGCTCACACAGCTGGAAAGATGGAGCGATTGCGAGAGCGTCACGAGTGTCGGCAGCCTCGTCGCGGCGGAAAGTATGCACCTGACCTCCACGGTCGGCACGGATCCACAGCAGAGGTATATTATACAGTGCAGTGGTCGGGCTGTGTAGGTTACAGTTGCGGACCCATTTGTCAGCATTTAAGTGATGTTGCCACACATGTCGTCTTGATCGCTCTGTACTGAACGAGCAGATCCGTACATACCCTCTAATGTAGTATGTACTGCTGTAGACTAAAGCAACACAGAGAAATTCAAATCACAGCAGCGAATCCAGACCACTGCGCCTGCAGCAGATGACATTATTGTTATTCCGGACAATGCTCACGTGCTCTATGCCTTTATTCCTAGAGAAATAAATAACTACACCATAAAAAGCAACCAGCCCTTCATCACCGTGTTGGACTTTATATGTGGTCCATTTAAAAGATACTCCGATTTTCATTCTCAAATGCAGGATGTGCAAGTGGTTTCCTAAGTTAAAAATTTAAAAATCCATATAGTTAATTGGCTTAGCTACAGAAACAGTATGGTGACCCAGCTGCGTCACGTTTACTAGTAATCTTCTCAGTTAATCGCTGGACGTCGCAGCGAGAGATGGGCACACAATAAAAAAAATCATTTAATGGCATTCAAAGCACAGCCTGCGTTCCTGTGCGGTGCCAACCGAAACCACATACCTCTCATTTACGAATTGTGCTGCTGAGGGCGAGGAACTGTTGGCGTTTTCGCTTTGTTTCTTTATTTATTTATATCTTCCTTTCTGCCATGCATAAGTGGGCGTAAGAAGGAGCGGGGCGGGTGAGTGTCACTCTTACTTTCGGCCGTTGCATGGTGCCGACCCACCTTCTGGCTGTCTACTTCTACCCGAAATGCGGCACCAATGAGTGTCTTGCGGAATGATACGCCATTTAAATGTGTGCAAAATTATCCAGCAGTCATCGCGCACACTTCCACATCGCCAGCTATATCTGGGAGCCTCTGGAAAGCGTGCCTCGGCGGGATCACGGGCTAAACTAAACTGAACACGCTGTGGAACAAAAAGTAAAATGATACACCCACCCAAACGTAGCTAAGTGCTACAAAGGAAACCCATACGGGTTCCTCGAAAGAAAAGCTTCGCAGTTGAAGAAAAATTTGTCCTGGACCGGGACTCGAACTCGGGACCACCTCGTTTCCGGGAAAGCCGCTCTACCATCTGAGCTAACCAGGTAGCCACCAGATGGCAGGGCGAAGTCGAATTTGTCGTCAACTCGGTGCAAAGGCAAGAGTTTGACGTAATAGTTCTGCGGAAACCCGCAAGGGGGAATATATATAACAAAACCCGCACGCTGTGGAATATATGCATGCGCAACAGCAACGTAATGCCACGTTGTCCCTGAGTCTCGACGACCATGTTTTCGTAAACACGTCCCAGGCAAGCAAGATGTGCCCTCAGCGACTCTCCTGGCTGGCACCGGTGTGAACACTCGTGCTTTTCTCTAAACAGGTCCGCGCGATCTCTTATTTATTTACGAGAGCCCGTTGTGGAAAAGAAAAGGACAAGAAGGAAAAAAAACGAGAAGTAGAACAAGAAGCGGAATGGCTTTTGAGGCAGTAAGTAGAGCCGGTTCTTGGGAGAGTGCAGCCTCAAGATGCGACGTACGGTGCTGAGACAGAGCGTATCCTCATTCAAAGAACGAAGTGGAGCCAGTATGTGCCACGGCAGGTGGAAAATGCCAAATCTGCAGTGGGAACACCAAGTTCTCTTTAAAAGCACGAATGACGCAGCAGTACGGTTGAGCATTCGTCCATAAAGAAAGAAATTCCACAAGAAAGGACACTCGGCGAAAACTGGCAACAGTAAATACGCCACGCTAGTGTTAATGCCGTCCGTTAGTTGCCGGGAGTATAGGAAAAAAGGAACGTGAAATGAAGGTAACCGACATTATTTATTTTTAATTATTCTTTCCCGCTAAAACTAAAAAGCTTTGCGTATAGATGAACTTATACTTTGCGACTTATTTTTCTTGCGTCACGTATACATCAACAAGCTAACGGCGCGCCAGTCGCGCCAGATGCAGGCGTCATCCGCCAGACGCGCCACCGAAGTGAGCGAGGCGTGCGGTACATTGGAGGTTGGCCTGTTCGGCGACCCGGCTCCTTTTTCTTTCCTTTTCTTCTTTTTTTTTTTGAGGGCGGTAGGGGGGGGGGGGCGATGTAGCCTTGTTTGTTGGGATCCCGGCGTCTTTTTGCGCTTCTTGTGAACTTCGACACGGCACCACTGCAATATTGGACTGCGGCAAGGTGAGAGATGTTCGACAGTCTTCGACGCACTTGAAGCGATTAGGCTTATGGGACGTACCATGACTTGTGGAGCAGAGAGAGAGAGAGAGAGAGAGAGAAGGGAAGACGGAAAGGCAGGGAGGTTAACCAGACTGAGTCCAGTTTGCTACCCTACGCGTGGGGAGGGGAATGAGGAGTGAAAGAGGAAGAGAGAGAACTTAAGTGTAGGATGTCTATAGTCGGGCACTCAAGTCCGTTGCCTTCAGGTAGCGAAAAAGCGCTCTAACTGCTTTCTGGGCCAATGAACTGTGAGGCCAGGCTCCCAAGATCTTCGCTTCCGTGAATGGCCTGTCATCCAGTCTCCACATTTGTGGACGTGACCTAATTTTGCCATTTCTGTAAAGTGGTAGCAAGGAATAGGGCACAAAGATTAGGCTTAGGGTAATTTGAACATTCTGCTAACCAAAATTACTGCCATTTTACTTCCAAGTGGTATGTATCGTTACAGAGTGCAGCTTTAGTGAAGGCGCTACCATTTTTTAAGTGACGTTTCACGTGGGGCATGTCAGTAGCCACCTCTAAATATTTTTGTTCTTGCTTGAAATGTTTGCTGCTAGTAAACAAACTCTGCTTGTAATTATTTCGAGCGGGTAATTCAATCCTTTTTATAAAGAAACATAGCATGACTGACTTTACACTATTCAAATATTTAGTTAGTCTGTAATTACGATGAATCATCATAAAATGCACAAAATGTCATTCTACCACCTCGACTTGCTTTCAGTGATGCCTCAAGCATCATGGCAAAAAATTGTGCGTTTCACTCATGTATTGACAATCGATCATAATTCGTGACTGAAAGGGTTAGTGAAAAAGAGCTCGGCCGTCCTGGCGCAGTTAGTTTAAGGTAATGACTCGTACTGGGAGGCGTTTGTGATGGTTTCTATGGGCCCCAACATTATTGGGACTTATTTCGGTAGTTTTCGGGCACGCTTGCCGAACTCGGCTTTCAGACGCAGTTAGCGAAAAGCAGCTCGGTCTTGTGACGCCCTTAGTTTCGCGTGTACTGTATATTATGCTGGGACAAGTTCGTGACGCTTTCTCTGACCCCCAAATTTATAGTGATTTCCTTATTTTTTTAAAAATAATTTTGAGGCATGCTAGCCGCGCCTGGCGTTGTAACGCAGTTAGCAGAAAGCAGCTCGGCCGTAGTGACAAAGTTAGTTTGGCATGTATTGAATCTCAGTGAGACAAGTTTGTGACCCTTTTTATAGACACGCAACAACGTGTACCTTCTTTCGGTAGTCACGCTTGTCAAAAACGCGACGAGCGATTGCCAAGAGTAATGACACGAGAGTGTGTTGCTTGGGCCAGCAAAACGCGCGAAAGATAACTCAAAAACCAGGAACTTTTAACTCGAAAATTCTCTCTTGTGAACGACTGAACACAGGCCTTGCACCCATGCATTTCTCTTCATTTCGAGTAGAGGCATTCTGCGAGCGTCTAGAATGGTCTGGCTGCAGCCTGTGTTGTGGCCACCTCTTTGTACGTACCATAGCGTCGGCTGATGCCAAGTTTTGGAGACGCGCAGTCGGCCGTGTATTTGTGCTCTTGAAGTGCAGGAAATAATTCCCGGAACTCGGAGAATGCTTGCAAATCACATGTTTTCTTCATATTTTATGGTATTGTTTGGGATGAGTCGGGTATTTTCTACGCCATGTATGTAAAAGCGAGTTGCTTGCGTTTGTAATGCCGCCCATTCACCACTTTCGTAACTTTCGTCACCACACGCGATATTCCTAAAAGGTCTAAATACCAAAATGACACATGCCTTTAATTTACTTTTTCAGCTGACGTCGTCCAGTGGAGCTTTGTATGGGAACTACTGATTCTTACATATTGCCGCGAAGTTGGATGAATACACAAAAAGCCCGCAGCAAGTATTTACATAGAGCAAAATAAACAATAAACATGGCGTAGGGGTAGAGCATCCGCCTCGCGTGCAAGAGGATCGTGGTTCGAATCCCGGTGCCGCGCAATTTTCCACCGCATCAAAAACAAAATAAGAAATCCGCGTGTTGATCAAATTGCATAAACAGGCCTGGAGTGCGGCCTGATCCCGGTCACCAAAACCGGTAACGCACTCCCTCACCAGAGCAGGATTGGCCACCCTGGTGCAGTACTTGGCCACAATCTCCTCTATGAATACAACAATCCAACCCCGGCCCTCAGACCACAGCAGCCGCGAAGCAACTCACCACGCCGGCGGTCAGACTAGTGACGCAGCAGAGGGTGCTAAGAATCTCTAAATCCGGACAGGCCGCCATTGGAACCTGAACTTGGCAACGTTTAACGCTAGAACGCTATCTAGTGAGGCGAGTGCCGTTGGAGGAATTAGCGGACATTAAATGGGATATAATACGGCTCAGTAAGGTTAGGAGGACAAATGAAGCATATACATGGCTAAAAAGCGGGCACGTCCTGTGCTACCAGGGCCCAGACGAGATCTAGGAGTCGCATTCCTGATTAATAATGATATAGCTGGTAACATACAGGAACTCTATAGCATTAACGAGAGGGTGGCAGGTTTTGTTGTGAAACTTAAGAGGTAAAAATTGAAGGTCGTACAGGTCTACGAGCCTACATCCAGTCATGATGAACAGCAAGTCGAAAGCTTTTATGAAGACGTGGAATCGGCGGGGGGTAAAGTCAAAACAAAACACACAATACTAATGGGCGACTTCAATGCCAGGGTAGGCAAGAAGCAGGCTGGAGACAAGTCAGTGGGGCAATATGGCATGGGTTATAGGAATAGTAAGGGATAGTTATTAGTAGAGCTTGCAGAACGGAATAATTTGCGGATAATGAATACCTTCTTTCGCAAAGCGAAAGTGGACGTGGAGGAGCCCGAATGGCGAGACTACAAATGAAATAGACCTTATACACTGCGCTAACCCTGGCATCGTAAAAGATGTGGACGTGCTCGGCAAGGTGCACTGCAGTGACCATAGGATGGTAAGATCTCGAATTAACCTAGACTTGAGGAGGGAACGGAAGAAACTGGTACATAAGAAGCCGATCAATGAGTTAGCCGTTAGAGGGAAAATAGAATTCCAGATCAAGCTACAGAACAGGTATTCGGCTTTAGCTCCGGAAGAGGACCTTAGTGTCGAAACAGTGAACGACAATCTTATGGGCATCATTAGGGAGTGTGCAATAGAAGTCGGTGGGAACTCCGTTAGACAGGATGTCAGTAAGATATCGCAGGAAACGAAAGATCTGATCAAGAAACGCCAATGTATGAAAGCCTCCAACCCTACAGCTAGAATTGAACTGGCAGAACTTTCCAAGTTAATCAACAAGCGTAAGATAGCTCACATAAGGAAGTATAATATGGATAGACCTGAGCATGCTCTCAGGAACTGAGGAAGCTTAAAAGCAGTGAAAAAGAAACTAGGAATAGGCAAGAATCAGATGCATGCGTTAAGAAACAAAGCCGGCGATATCATTACTGATATGGATAAAATAGTTCAAGTGGCTGAGGAGTTCTATAGAGATTTATACAGTACCAGTGGCACCCACGACGATAATGGAACAGGGAATAGTCTAGAGGAATTTCACATGCCACAAGTAACACCGGAAGAAGTAAAGAAAGCCTTGGGAGCTATGTAAAGGGGGAAGGCAGCTGGGGAGGATCAGGTAACAGCAGATTTGTTGAAGGATGGTGGGCAGATTCTAGAAAAACTGGCCACCCTGTATACGCAAAGACTTATGACCTCGAGCGTACCGGAATCTTGGAAGAACGCCAACGTAATCGTAATCCTACCCGCCGTGGTTGCTCAGTGGGTATGGTGTTGGGCTGCTGAGCACGAGGTCGCGGGATCGAATCCCGGCCACGGCGGCCGCATTTCGATGGGGGCGAAATGCGAAAACACCCGTGTGCTTAGATTTAGGTGCACGTTAAAAAACTCCAGGTGGTCAAAATTTCCGGAGTCCTCCACTACGGCGTGCCTCATAATCAGAAAGTGGTTTTGGCACGTAAAAGACCAAATATTATTATTATTATTATTATTATTATTATTATTATTATTATTATTATTATTATTATTATTATTATTATTATTATTATTATTATGTAATCGTAATCCATAAGAAAGGTGACGCCAAACACACGAAAAATTATAGACCATCAGCTTACTTTCCGTTGCCTGCAGAGTATTCACTAAGGTATCAACCAGGTGATAGAAAAATGTGCAGAATATATCCAACCCTTATATATATATCTTTCATTGATTACGAGAAAAACGTTTGATTCAATCGAAACCTCAGCAGTCATGCAGGCATCACGAAAATCAGGGTGTAGACGAACCGTACGTAAAAATACTGAAAGATATTTATAGCGCTTCCACAGCCACCTCAGTCCTCCATAAAGAAAGCAACAAAATCCCAATAAAGAAAGGCGTCAGACAGGGAGATATGATCTCTCCAATGCTATTTACAGCGTGCTTACAGGAGGTATTCAGAGACCTGAATTGGGAAGAACTGGGGATAAGAGTTAATGGAAAATACCTTAGTAACTTGCGATCCGCTGATGATATTACCTTGCTTAGTAACTCAGGGGACCAATTGCAATGCATGCTCACTGACCTGGACAGCCAAAGCAGAAGGGTGGGTATAAAAAGTAATCTGCAGAAAACTAAAGTAATGTTTAACAGTCTCGGAAGAGAACAGCAGTTTACGATAGGTAATGAGGCACTGGAAGTGGTAAGGGAATACATATACTTAGGGCAGGTAGTGACCGCGGATCCAGATCATGAGATTGAAATAATCAGAAGAATAAGAATGAGCTGGGCTGCGTTTGGCAGGCATTCTCAGATCATGAACAGAAGGTTGCCATTATTCCTCAAAAGAAAAGTGCATAACAGCTTTGTCTTACCAGTACTCACCTACGGGGCAGAAACCTGGAGCTTTACGAAAAGAGTTCTACTTAATTGAGGACGAGGCAACGAGCTATGGAAAGAAGAATGATGGGTCCAACGTTAAGGGATAAAAAGAGAGCAGACTGGGTGAGGGAACAAACGCGAGTCAATGACATCTTAGTTGAAATCAAGAAAAAAAAATGGGCGTCGACAGGGCATGTAATGAGGAGGGAAGATAAGCGATGCTCATTAAGGGTTACGGACTGGATTCCAAGAGAAGGGAAGCGGAGCAGGGGGCGGCAGAAAGTTAAGTGGGCGGATGAGATTAAGAAGTTTGCAGGGACAACATGTCCACAATTAGCACATGACCGGGGTTGTTGGATAAGTATCGAAGAGGCATTTGCCCTGCAGTGGGCGTAACCACGATGATGATGATGATGATGATGATGATGATGATTTTCACTAGGCATCTGCGTCTACTTTACGAAATTTCACGTGGCACAGATACGATGGAAGCTTGTAAAGATCGTTCGCAGTCATTTTTACTAAATAATAATACAAAGACCGCGCGAGGTTGAGCAGCAGAAGGGAAAAAAGAAACTGCACCGATTAGCGCAGTTGGCGTAACGCGTTCCAGCTAGCGTTCAAAACGCGCGCGCCCGGAGACAAACCCGGAAATCTGGATCAGGTATTAATGTCGGCGGATTGGCGCTCTACAGTCGATTCGGCCGCTGGGCTCTATGGGACTGCCAGCTCTTGATGAATTTCTTTCTCTATAGTTTGGCTGCGCATCGCTTTGCTTGTTGCTCTGACTGATAAAGGAACCTACGTCAGGCGCACCCACTATAGCTCAATTAACCTGGCACTCACGGGGGAAACAAAGCGCCGAAAAATACCAAACCAATTATTGTTACCTCTCGTGCGACGACAACATTAACTCCATAGAGTCATTTAATGTCGTTCTTTCTTTTTTCTGACAAAAGGAGATTTCTTTAAGTTTTCCGTAGAAATAAAGAATAAGTTCATAAAATATGTATGAATTTCACTTAGCCACCAATTTAATTCGTGTGAAAATCCGTTGTCTCGTTTCTGATACCGCAAGGCATAGCATTAAGTGCGCCAATTCTTAAAGAAATATCACTTTTATTATAAACGCGGTCCACAATATTGAGACTGCTCGATCAAAACAGCAACATATTTTTGCGTCCTAGATACTTCTGCTTTCGAATGAAACACCAGCCACTTTTCGCATTTAGATTATTAACACAGATAAAGGGTGACATTCTAAATGTTCATTACTGGTACGGTGACGGAAAGGGAGGGCGAAACAACTCTACACAAAAGGTACGACACAGCAATAAGCTTTGAATGCACGTATAGCCGATCCGTACCATGAAAAGAGCCCGACCCCTCCCATCTCTGCTCGATATTGTAATGCGCGAAGCTCGGACACGTCAGCTGTGCGTGTAAACGCGACGGCGTGCTCCCGCTGAGCACTCAGAGCCTCAGGGCTTTGACAGCTGCAACACCACTGCTCTGAAGTGCCCTAACTGAATCTTTTTAAATGTCCTGCAAGGCTTTGCAATTTCCTTTAATCTTGTCCAAATGTTCAAATTATACCAAATGTCGATGTGAGGATAACTACATATAATGGAAGTATAGGAAAGTGCAAATGCAATACAGGCACATGCTATGATTAGGAAAACTGGGGCGTAATATTTACAAGATCTGGAGAACAATTATCAAGACGTAAAAGATACGCAAGAAACAATGCGAACAATTAAAATGCTAGAATGATTAGAATTGGAACTTAAAGCGCGAATGTACACGGACGAGAAAGCGCAACCCCATTCCCTCGGAAACAATTTCTGGCGCCGTAAAACAGACTCCATCTGTTGGGACGTAATGGAACTTCTCAACAACGTCTGCGTGCTCGCACCTTGGCACGTGTCACGAGCCTGCACGTTCTCTCCAAGGTAACCCTCCCATACGGCACCTCCTGTAACAGCCAACTGGCGTTCCGGTCATTCCGGTAACACAAGTCGCAAACTAATACAGACTATACGAGGGTAGTTCTGAACTCTCGGTATCTTAGGGGCGCCGCTGCGCGAACACAACCTGAGACACAGATCCGGTCGAAGGCCGTGACCTACGCGCTGAAGGCTAACCGATCTTGTCGCAACTGGCGCCGCCGGCAGCGAAGTTGTCCTTGCGCAGCGATACCCCTTCCACCGTAGACGATGTTTCCGAGGCGTTTTCCCAGAAACCTTATCTTTCGTTCACCCTTACGTTCATTCGTTCTTTCTTTCGCTAAAGAACGAGAGTGCGCGTTATCGGTTCCTTTCGCTCTTCGCCGATTGTTCCGCCATAACGTTACGAGATGGAATCTCGGAATTTCAAGTGTGACAGGCGTGAATCCTGGCATCTGAATTAAGTCACAAAGCGGAGAATTGTACAATATCTCGTGGGCATGATAAAAAAGAATTTTATCGAGACACAAGAAAAATTATTATATATCCTGTTCGCCTTACATTGGAATACCTTTTTTGTCCTACAGTTTAAAGTACCAGGGCATGAAGTGACAGGCTACATCCTAATCACTTCTGTAAGTCAGTGCAGATACATAGATACGTACATGAAAATAATACCGATTATCATTATTCTCTCTCCCACTCGGGCACTTCGGGCCCTATAAGGTAAAACTATTCCAATATGTTTTTATCCCAATCTCCTCACGTCAAATTTGCGTAACCGCCGACGCAAGCATCGGGCGGTCACCGGCAGGGTTGTCTGAACAGACCAATCGAACGCTCTCCTCGTTCATAGCAGGTCACTTTTGTCTGCTTGAAAAAAAAACGAATAGCATTGTCCACACTGAACGGCTTGTCTTATCTCATTGGCTGAAAAGGGGCGAGGAGCACGCTCAAGTGGAGAGGGATTCGATGGGGCCAAGCCACTGCACTGAAAATCGATAACCGGATGAAGAGGGTGGTGCCGGCGTCTGCGATTGGTCCGCTTTCTCTTACTTAGCTTGCGGTGGCTGGTCGAAAATCGCGGCGGCATGCAACGGAAGCTTAAGAATTACGCTAAAACGGATTCTCAGCTGAGAAGAGCTGGTAGAACGAGGTCGTAAACGTGACGAAAGTGCTCGAAAACGTTACATGGCCACGCAAAATGTTTTGCAATACGCAAATAAACCTATAGCATCCGGCAGGTGCGAGTAGCCAGTGCCTGAGCGATCGGCGGCAGCCATATTTTATTCCTTCCGGAACGGGGTAGCCTGCGGCTATTCAAAAGAAAATTCAGTTTTGTTCGGCATATTAGTGCATCTTTAACGCGTAGACGTCACTTTGACGCTGTGAGTTCTTGCGATTTTGTGACGTCGCGTGACGGGCAGGTGAAGTGGCTGTCGCCTGAAAACTTTTCACCAATAGCCGAGGGCTAAGGGCGAATAGGCGTCGAATCAGAAATGGCTATTTTTCTTTTGTTCGATCAAACTATGCATAATCAGTGTGTACACGTCATATCAGATGGGGCGCTATCGCGGTTTTCGTGACATCGTGTGACAGAAAGGTGAAGTGGGGGTGGTTCAAAAAAGTTTTTGACCATTCACGCAGGGCTGATTGCAGAATTGGAATGGCAAAGTTTGGAATAGCTTTACGTTATAGCGCCCTTCCATCTGGTTACCCTCTCTGCCGTTCACCTCTTGTTTTCCTTCTCCCTCCTCCTCCTCTTCCTCCTCCTCCTCCTCCTCTCTCTCTCTCTCTCTCTCTCTTCCGCGTAAGAAACGGTGCAATGCATCGATAGTTCATGAAGCCCTGATTATGTAATAAATATGCCACGTTAGGCGGTTCTTTGTTTATATTTTCGTTCACACTGCGACAAAGATACAAAGAAAAACTAAAATGCGCTTGCAACGTTTTCCTCCTCGAGCATCATTTCCTTCAATGCGATCCTTGCGTCGCTTACAAAGTGTGCCGACTCCTTGAAAAGAAATTCGCTCGCGTTGTCCACGAGGTGCGCCTATGCTTCGAAGTCGGCGGGAATCCCGTCGCGTTTCTCGAGAAGACGACGCAGTTGGTAATCACGCTTCGGCATCATTCTAGCACGATGTTTACGATGAAGAGAAGTGGAATACTAAAGCTCACAGAAGCCTCGCTCAACGGCTTCATTTACTTTGTATCACGCCCTCATAAGACCGCCATTTTCCTGCTACAGGTGGCAGCACCATAAATGCCACCAATTTAAAAGCTCGTTAAGCAAGCGGATGCATAGAAAATGGCCGCGTACATCTCCTACTTTGTTTACGATAAGTTGGATGCCCGTGCATACGAGTATGTCCCGCCGCAAAGAGATATCGTGGTGGTTTACGTAAGCCAACGCTTATATATACATATATATATATATATATATATATATATATATATATATATATATATATATATATATATATATATATACAGTTATTATAGGCCGTTATTACGCACGCAAGTGAACTATATTTAACAACTGCTAAAACCCAACAAAATTTGTGTAACTGACTAAAGACAACATAGGCTCCAAGAGATGGCCACCAGAAAAAAAAAAGAAGAAAAAAAAGTGTTGTTCAAGTACCCCGCTATGCCTAACCTGTAAATATGCAAGCCCAATATTTCTGGACACGAAAGTCCCAGCAGATTGCTGTCACAGCCTTACCGTCAAAACACGTCTTTAAGCAGTCAAGCAGCAGCTTGATGGAAAGCGGTCTGACTACTATACCGTAGCAATCAGAAATCGTGTCACTGCATGGTCGTAAAATCTACGGCACAATTAAGGATTATTATTAATTGAGCCCACATAAGGATATGTGACATACACTGATCAATATTAATTTCAAATATATATTATTTATTTAGAAGTACAAAACATCAATAAGGGCAAATTCAAGAACAATTACATTGGAAACCACGTGCTGTAGTTCCCGAGAAAGTTGCGATAGAAATAAAATAACTTGTGACGGCCTCTCTCGTACATTGCGCACAATCTACGCGCCTATTTTTCATTTCATACATTACTCATGTACATGGCTACTTGCGAATGCTTACCGAGAGCGCGCTCAGCCAACGCATCACACCATAAGGCTTGCGCGCCTTAGACCATAACGTGGCGCCGGGAAGCGAGAGCCAATACATATCAACGGGGGAGGTGGACGACGCATGAAACTATCATCTTCTGTTTTTTTTTTTCCAAAGCACGGCTTTCAATGGGCTCGCTGCCTGCGCGCGTCACGCCACGACTCAAGGCACGCAGACTTGCGGAACGCCCGAAATTCAAACGCGTCCTTCAAGCGATGAAAGACGACACGGCGCGGATTTTTCGATGCCGTCAGGAAAAAGTGCGTAATAAAACGTGACGTGCCAACGGGACAAACTTAGACGTCCGAATAGTCGTAGAAGTATCGACATTTGGGCGAGTTGGTACGTGTTGAACATCTTGAAGGCCCGGTGCACGACGACGGAGACAGAAGGCAGGAACACACAGTTCAGCGCTGTCCTGTGTGTTCCTGCCATCTGTCTCCGTCGTCTTGCGCCGCCCCTTCAAGATGTTCTCCGAATAGCCACATCATCCTGTCGTAGACGCGAGTGAAATCATCAAAACGGGGGCCCGCAATCGCACGCGTGACCATGTGGCATGGCGCGCACGTGCCCGCGCTGGCGTATGCCCGGCGCTCGCAGCGCCAAAAAAAGCGTCGGTGCGTAGCGATGACGCCGGCGCACGCTCGCGCAAGACAAATCGCGCGAGGCCTCCATCGCTTCCCTCAGGCTAATTACGCGATACGGCAGTTGGCATACCGTTACAGCAAACGCAGACAAGAGCGGAGCGAGCCGCGGTGCTCTGCCCTTTCTCCGAGACTGGCTTGGCGCGACGGAGGCCATTGCCTCCGGTCAGAACGGCTGCACGGTGGACGCGATGCGGCGGCACTCGCGCTAGCGCGGTAGTCCCGACGTAGTCGCGACGGGAGGGCCTGAATAAAACATCGAGCTTCGACGAGGGTGGCGGCTGCAGAAGGGCAGCCATTCGCAACCACTGGATATTGCAGAATTCGATGACCGCGAGCAAAATTTTGTTTCCCCTCGTGGCGGCACCCAACGGAAAAGCCGTCGCCTGCGGCAGTCACGTCCACAGCGCAGACTCAGTGACGTCCGCACGTGGCGACATTGTTTCCCCCTGCAAAGGGCGGCCTCGCGAGAGCTGAAATATCGGCCCGCATCTCGAAGAACGCAGGAATTGATGCACGGCCGCTCTGTATCCGAAGGTTTATAATCGTTACATTATGTAGTGCCCTTCCGTTCCTAACGCGTGCATGGAAGAACAAACTTTGATGACGAGAAATTGATGTGTTCATATGAAGTTCGCGCCTTTGTAAGCGGCGCGTATATGTTTTTGCAGGTGCTACGCGTTCGTTCCTCGAGCGCTCGAGTACTTTTCCAGCGTCTATGCGAGATATCGAATAGACTGAATGCATCTTGAAGGTTACACATTACGGCACTACTCGGAATCAGATTCACGGCCTCGTAACAGGATTTTGTCGCCTGCCACGTTGGTGTCATCATCTTCACTGTAAAGTGAAAATGGTACTCGAGGTCTGATGCACGAGTGATGAGCAAAATGAAAACCCGTATCTCTTAGCAGGAAAAAAAAAACTAAGAAAAAGGAGGCTCACTTCTAAAACTCTACAACTCGAACAAGCAGTGGTGAGACGGATTGCAGCAAAAAGCTTTTCTTCTTTTATTTTTTATATTCTATTCACTGCTACCGAATTTCTTATCCTGCTTCTCCCTTAAATAGGTACGCGCCGTTTCTGCTATGTATTCAGTCGATCTTTTTGTAAGTTTGTTCAAGTTGGCGTAGCCATATGGCCTCTTCCGCTTCTCCATTCGTTGGCGTTAAAGCTTTCCATGTACCTATTTTGACGAGCTCCAAGAGAGAAAATCAATCAATACGTGATAACACAAGCCTTGGATATTCCATGAAAAATAATTTTGCAATACTCATAATTTTCGTATTCCTTGCTATGCAATACATTTCTCCCACAGTGTAATAGTAAACGGCCTTAATGCCGTAGCTTATCTAATAAGATAGTGGAAAGGAAGTTGCACTTATAGATCAACGTACTTCGTAAGAATTGAGCCGAAGGAGACTTACCCAGTTTTGATGAAGGCACCCCAGGTCTGTATCAGCTCCTCGCTGAACTGCACCTCTTCGGGCGTCGTCACGAAGTCCCTGATAACGGGGTCACTCGCGCCCGCTGTAATCTTTTGGAACTCTTGCCGCTGCGCGTCGATCACACCTCTCGTGAAGGGAAGCTCTTCGGCGTGGGTTACCTCGTCCGAGAAGTTGCCAAGAAAGCTGGCCGTCGGCTTGTGCATGAAAGCGTAGTGATAGAGCGGAACTTTTTTCTTTATCAGGACATCGGCAAACAGCTGACTAGGACACGTAAATATAATATCGCCGAACACGGCGCTCGCGATGGCTTTTAGCTCGTCCACCGAGAGCTCATCCTTTCCTTCCGTGTAGGCGATGGCAATGTCATGAGCAGCTCGGGTGGGCATGTGTTGGAAGAAGCTCCTGAGTACGGTGCGCATCACGGTGGGGAAGTTGCTCTGGATGAAGTCAGTCTGGCTCTCGAACTTCTTATGAATAACGTACGCGAATAGCATACCCTCGTTCTTGGTGAGTCCGAAGAAGACTTCCTTGGCATTCACCGAATATGTGTCGGGGTCGGATGGGTCCAGGGGCATAAACTGGCTGTGAACCCTCGGGAAGTACAAGTAAAGCTTCATACCCAGACCTTCTTGCGCCGCCCTGAGCAACTCTTCGGCATCCTTCTTTCGGAGGCACTTGATCATCTCGTCGATCTGCTGCTCCGCCGGTCTCGACAGGTCGTAGCAGCCGGCCACGTTGGCCACGGCTATCATCTGGCCTGGTCCGGATGCGTGGTGCAGGCCGACGGTTGACAGCGGACTTCCGCTCTCCATAATGACACGCCGGAACAGACCCTTGCTCATCGGAGATATCGCGTGGTAGCCCACCGAAATGGCGCCGGCGCTCTGGCCTCCCAGGGTGACCATGTCCGGATCACCGCCGAAATGAGCTATATTGCTCTTAACCCAGCGAAGCGCCATGACCTGGTCAAGCAAGCCCATGTTTCCGGGCATCTCCTTATTGCCGGCGTCGAGGAAGCCGAAAATGCTCACCCTGTAGTTCATAGTCACGTAGATCACGTCCGTGGAGGCAACGAAGTGAACACCGTCGTAGATGAAAATCGAAGCGTCGCCTACGGCGAAGCCACCTCCGAAGATGTAGACGAAGACCGGAAGATCGCGGCAGTCACCTCCTCCGCACGATGCCGGTCGCCATACATTTAACGTCAGACAGTCTTCGCTGACGGGCTGCATGTTCGCCATCTTCAGAAGCGGGGAATATGATGAATTGTCTTCCTTCGGCTTGACTTGCACACACGAGGGCCGCTTAAAGGTGGCGTTGTAGGTCCCCGACCAAGGCTCGACGGGGAAGGGCTCCCTGAAGCGGTAGTCGCCGAGAGGCGGCTTGGCGTAAGGTATTCCGTAGAACACGTCCACTTCCTTACCCCTGTGCTGAACACGGCGTCCCATTACGGTGCCCGAGGAAGTCTTCACGACCGGGTTGAAGCCAAGCGCAGGCTGTGACAGCGCAAAGGCGGCAAGCAAGAGCGACGCGTAGCCGACACACATCATGCTGCGAGTAGACAGCTTATTTTCCGCGACGAGAGCCTCCGAGCGCACAAAATTTTCTTCCAAAATAGAGGACGGGACCGAAACCACCAAATGCGGCCATTTACGGCACGGGGTCCCTTCTTATAGAGAAGAACCCGAACGCCATGTGGCCCGCGAGCGTCCAATTGGAGAGCCCGCCGGTTCCGACCTTGACAGTCAAGAAGCAACCGCGCCCTTTCCCACTCGGCACGCCAGCCGAGACGGGGCGACTACAGAGGAGGGGATGGTTCCCGGCGGTGTGAACTGACTTGGCACGGGCGCTTATTTGCTGTTTGTTTCCTTCTTCGACAGCGATGACTCTCTATCCGGGATTTCGCGCTCTTCCTTTCTCTCTTCAAATTCTGTACAGAGCATCTGATCAAATCGAACAGAACTATTCGAAGTATGGCTTCCCACGCGTACCATGTGGATCATGGGCCGGGCGCGCACTGAGCCGTCGAGAATCGAATCGTGCACCTACGTTCTCGAATCGTCACATGTAAAAGCTTGTTCAGGAAGTCTCGCTGCGTGGAATTAACTCGCGGCAACAACCGCGTGGCATCGACGTGATCGGGTCAGATAAAGGCGTCAGGCGAGTGCCATTTCGCACTGCTCTATATGTCCTTGTTCGCCGTGTCCGCACGTGCGCTGCTCGGGACGCAGCGCACACATGCGAGCCCCGCGCTGCTTGCGTCTGCGCGTGTGTACGTGCACACCACCGACGAGGATGGAGCAGCTCGGTACACGTGCGCCGTGTGTGTAGCGCCGGCCAAACGTCTGTGCCTATGCATGCGAGACGTCCTTAGTGGCGGAAGACGGCGTCGAAAATGTATATAGGCGGTCAAGCAAACAGACACGTGTTTAGAGTTTTTTTTTTTTTATCCAACTGGCGACTGAACGCGCATATACGTGCAGATATGCATCACCGTGTGCGTCTGGCACGAAGAGCGCGTCCTCTCTGTGCCCCCAACGCAAAAATTAAAAAGGAAGATACGAGAGCGGGATGGCAGTGATGGAGACATTTTCGTGTACACTCTCGGTACTTTATTCTTAAACGGAAGAACTTTGTTTTTGTTCTTACACAAGTTTATGCCTGGCCGACTGGCCTCCGACTGGCTGGTGCCCGTGCATATATGTAATCAAATTATGGCAAGTTGTCATTCCGAAGCTGCTACTTCAGGCACACTGGCTGAGCCCATGAGACTTACGTAACAGATTCGTGAGCCGTTTAACTTCGGAAACCTTAATGTAGAATACGTGCACCCAAGAAGTTGCGCGCTTGTGAAACTTTACTGCCTGATTTAGTTATCAAGGTATCCATCTCTAATTGAGAAACATGTGGGAATATTTGCGAGCACTGAAGGTCAGTACCGAAACGGCGTTTGCACTGGTCGTTAGAATATGAAAGTGTCTTTCAAGTGAAACTCGTTTCGTAGAAATTGATAGACGCGACCCGCCTAATCGGCGGGCACTCTAAGTATGCATACGAACTAAGTACCCGTTGCAACGGAGCCATTAGCAACGGAGCAACGGAGCCAGTTGAAGGCCAACGAGATTAAGAAAAGAGGGGACAACTGTGTCAGTACCCCGTCTTTGAATATATACACTAACGAAAGCACGTTTTTAGATAAGTTTTATATTTAGATTAAGCGTGATTCCCTATATCTTCAGTGTTCTCGCACGTGCGCATTCACATATTCAGTGTCCCTCTTTTTTCGTTCTCCTCTCCTCATGGCTATATAATCAGCCACTTGTCATTTCAATAAACAGTTGCAGGTAGCGCCTTGTCCTGTCTGTATTTCTTCTTGTGTGCCGTCACTTTTGGCGCTTATTCTATTGAAAAATAAAGGACAACGTTGGCCTTTGCAATTGTAATTCACAGTAACAAAGAATGCTCACTAGCCGATTCCCAAACCTTGTTACGACGAAGCCATAAGTACAAGGGAGCCATAAGTGAACAACCCTAGGAGTTGCTCGTCAGTGCTACGAGGGAAAAAAAGTCACAGACGCCCAAAAATTGTTATGTTATTGTTAGAAAGGCAGCCCAACAACCCGTATACGAAGGCAATAATAATTTAAACGGACGCCTGCTACTGCTATATCACTGCATGCGTTATACTTATACGTGTATAAACACGTACCAAGAGGTACCAAGAAGATGGGAGTAACGGCAAGCTAGTACTCCTCCGGGTGAGGAAGCACTTCTTGAACCAGTACGATTGTACACCAATCGTAGATCTGTGGGATCAAAATGAACTATCTTAATACGCCGTGGATTGGGGCCGAGGAAACTGCGAGCCTCTTTATGTCTTGCACGCGGCTACCTGACCGGAGAGCTGTGCACAAGGTTTCAAGTGCGGGGGACGTGCCGTATTTTTTTTCTTCGTTTTTTAAGGTATGTGTAGTCCATCTATAAACCGAAAGTAATCGTTTTGTTCTCTGCACAGCAGACGAAACGGATTCTGGGTGCTGAGCGGTATACAAACTACATAGCCACATCAACAGGCTATTTTACTTGTGTTACGCGCTTCGCAACACAGACAATATATAGCATGGCGTTCATATGTGCCTCTAGCCTGCTAATTAGCATCCACACACATATTTCGTTACCTAAAGTGTGCCCTGTATAGCAGCATTCCGAAATGTTAATAAATAATTCCCCGGCTTTTCGTTTGCCAGTACGTTAGGAAGTTTTTTTTTTAATTTCCATTCTATTAAAACCCTAACGGCGTCAGTGTACAGGCAGGTACGGAGAAAATGATGACACGAACATAGCAGATTGATTGATTGATTGATTGATTGATTGATTGATTGATTGATTGATTGATTGATTGATTGATTGATTGATTGATTGACAGAACACAGCCGCCACCGTAAATTGAACGCACGTACGACATCGCCCTCAACAGCAGAAAGGCACTTTCGTAGCTGTGAGCGACAATAAACAAAGGGCAAGCATTTAAGTGCGGTCCCCTGACTAACATTCATTACAGTTAACATGTATTTAATAATGGGATGTCACTGCTTAACCATCGGATCGGATCTCAATTTATATAAAATGATGGTTCGTTCGCAATGTACACGAGACCTCACCAGGAATCTTCGCTTGTGCAAGCCAAGACAACGTTACACGCAATCAAATTATTCAGAGAACTGCTAAGTATATGCTGATCACGCACCCTGTACACTACACCATACGGCGCGATCATCAACCCCTACGTGCATTAAATTTTCTTGCAACGGTACTTGAATTCCTCAAGAAAAGCATTGGGAACTCTATTAGTAAGGATACACAACAACAGTGACGCTACGAAACTGTGTCACATAGCCTGCTCACAGTTGTTCTCTCTATCTTTGCACGTGATGCAATATATGCACTTTCCCTGCGACTCCAGAGTTTGAATGGCCCCGTGAGGGTCAGTGGCTTCACCACAAAGCTATGTTCTAGAGACAGACTACCGCTTCAAAACGCTAATTGGCGCTTTGCGTTGGACAGGGCGGCATGCAGTATATATATATATATATATATATATATATATATATATATATATATATATATATATAAGAAAACGAGTCCGTTAATAATATTAAAAATATATAACAGTAAAAACAACGCCGCCCGAAGACAGTTGTTATTCCTCGTCACCATGAGGCGTTACCGGGTTCTCATTTTTCCTCCTCTTTTGTAAGAGACGGAAACGTAAACATTTTCTGGTCCTATGCACGCGTACGTGCCTGAGGTATAAATGAGAACGTTTGTAGTGAGCACTCGCGGCTGTGATCTTATGTGCCCGCCGTGCAATGTTCCCGCAACGATGTGTAACCGGAATGGAGAATTGTCTTGGCAACCGTCGCTGCCGTCCGCATTGATACTTCTCGGCTGCCATGGTTGCAGCTCAGTTAAAATTTCCGGCGAATTCTAGCTTCATCGAAGAGGGGGACATGAAAAAAAAGGACGTCGGTGCACAAAGTGGTCTGGAAGCTGCACGATTGCCGCGGCTAGCAGCTAAATTGCTAGAGCCAATAATCTCACTTTTATGTTCCTTTTCTTTATTTCGTTAACTGTTGGGTTGATAACAAAATACCTTCTTTGGAACGACCACTTAAAGAGCGTTGTTTGTAAAGGCCGAGCTTAATTTCGATGTTTCTTGCAAAGTCCACTTGTAACCTCCCTGGAGATGATTATACGTACAGGTATATTTGCCTACCGTCACCTTTGAAAGGCTTGAGTAGCTTCTGCGTTGAATAAGAAGCTTCTCATCCAACGTAAAAGCTGCTTAGCATGGCAACTGTTCTCACAGCTGCGCAAGAATGTCATGTTTTTATAAAGGTAAGTTTTTTTTTTTTCCCCTCAGTTTGTGCGCAGCAGCTCAAAGAACCGTTAAGGCTGGCCTCACATCCGCTATGTTAACATTGGTTATTGCCGAACTTAAGAAAGAGGCAGCAAGGTTCGGCGTACTAATTGCCCCTTTAAGGACACTTTTAAGGACACTTTTAAGTTGTCTCCGATCTTGTCTTTATGCTCTGATAACAAAACAAGTCGGCAAAACTGTGGGATCAAACATGCCACGACGTACGTGAAAGGCGCTGCAATTAAGAGTGGCGTACGCACGAGATCCTCCCGACAAGTCCTAAACCAGACAGACCAGCGGTTGCTTTGAATGAACGAGATGCATCGGCCCGAGATAGTAGAACGTGGTTCGATTGAACTAATAAGGACTGTGACTTTTATTATATTGATCCTCTGATTGAATTCCCTATAAATATTAAGCTCAACACGTTCCTAGAAACATTATTGGCCGTCTCTGACTTCCGCAAAAAAAAAGAACGATAAGAAGAAGAAGAAAGGGAAACAAATCGATATCGCATTGGCCGCGTTGAAAACTCTCGCTGCGAATGTGGCAGAGTATATGAGGACGTAGAACAGCTTTCTTCAAGAACGCCGTAGATTGTTTAAACCAAGAAGCTAACAGGAGTTTATATGGATTGCGCAACTGATCGCAGACCAATGAGTCTGGAGATGCTGTTGGGATCGTGGCCAACAGCTACTCTTAAGAAACGTGCGCTTGCTGCTCTTTAAGCGTGCTTTGGTTTAACTAATATTCAATGTGTCCCATTTAACTTGTGCGAAAATTCAAAGATATACAAGTGCCACGTAGCTAGATAGAACCCAGATAATTTTGTTTGCCGTCACTTGGAGCAAGTCAGACTATTTTATTGTATTTCGCATTATTACAAAATTAGTTATACAATCAACTTATCAAATATTATAATCAGAGCAAAAGTTTCGAGCAGAAAATTGTAGTCCATCCTGAAAAATTCCCGACTCAGCTTGCTGTTACTCAATACGTGCTACATAAAAGTTGTTTCTAAGCCTCAAAGAAAGCCCGCGAAACACACACGCAAAAAAAAGTGCCGCGCGATTAGTCGTGCGGCACTTTTGTATGACAATATGTATGTATGACACTGCATAAATTATTTTCCCTTGTGGCATTTTGTATACTGCAGGTATATTGTTTTTGGTCGCTTTAAGCTGCATTGCTTTGTGCTAATATTTTATGCTTTGAGGGCCTATCACAATGTTATCCCATTGCTGATTAGAATGTCTTGAGGGGCTAGTTGGTTCACTCTAATGACTGATTGCTAAATATGCAAAATTGGGAAACATAACACCACACAAGAAACACACATAAAGATCGAGAGCAGACACATTATCTTATAATGTGCCTCTTTTACCTTCGTTACGTTCTGCGACATGCGATACATTTCCATGTTTTTCACGTGAAAAAAAAAAAGAAAGAGGCCGGCACCCCCTTCTGGTACCAACACCCCCTTGTTTATTCACGACAATAAAAAGATGAACGAGACTGTAAACACGTTGACAGCTGAAGGAAAAGGTGAAGAAACGCACCCATTCTAAGGACTGAATATGTGAGCCGCGGTTTTTGGTTAATGGGACAAGGATTGGACTGCACGTAATTAATGAAAGTATATGCATAAAAAATGCGGCGACTGCCTCCCGACTACTCTGTGTGACCCCAAAGGTTGTATGCTTCGACTTCAGGTTGTTCCCTTAGGTTAGATGATGGTAGTTGGAGCATGTGGTTGTCTCTCCTCTTTCTCAAAGAGGAGAAGAGTGAGAGAAGTGATGGGCCTTTCGTCTCCTCTCTCAAAGGAAATTCGGAGAGATTAACCAGACGCACGTCCGGTTTGCTACCCTGTACTGGGGAAGAAGGGATGAGCGGACGAAAAGACAGAACGAATGGGAGAGAAACAACATTACATACATAGTTGCGCGCACGCATGAAGATCAGCGTCAAGTCTATAAATGGTCGCAGGTACCCGTCAACAATTGTACTGCAGCAAAGCTCTCGTTGCTTTCTGTGCCAGCGAAGCGAACAACCATGGTTCGAGGATGTCCATTTCCAAAAACAGCCTTGAGCCCAGTTGTTTTAAAAGCCCTGCCTTATTCATTCGTCGGTCTGTACACTAAGCAAATCAGTCGCAGGGGCCCCACGTGTCGTCACCGATGTTCGCTCTCTGTTTCGGTGTGCGTTCTAGCGGCAAATATGTGCTTCGTCAAAGCTAAATTTGCAACGAAAGTGACTTTTGCATTTTTGTGGCGTGAAATAGGTGGAAGACCCAGCCAGAACTCGTCCGCCTGGAGAAAAGCCCTAAGAGCTATCTAGAAGCTTTTGGCAGCCGGTCCTCCATGCAGGAGGTAGGGGGCGGTGGGAGGAGGCGGTATAGGGACGTGCGTACGAGGGAAAAGGTAAATCCATGCTCTGACTCGCCTATCGAACCGAAACGATTGCGAGATGCGCCACGGAAAACGGAGGCAAGGGCCGTAGGGCACGAACAAAACATATACACGCAACAAACACGATCGTCGATGACATCACTACGCGCCGCCGGCGCGCTCGGGAAATACGGCCCGCGATGACTACAGAAACCGCCGATCGAAGGAAGTGTCGCGGGGAAAAAAGAGAAACGCACGCAGTGTTTTACTCACTGTATAACGCGCGATAAGCCTGTACACAAAGCGGCACTTAGTAACATGGCGTCCTCGCGCAGCGCGACCGAGCATACGCAGCTCGCTTGTTGCGTAGCCGCAATCAGGCTGCAAGGGCAACAATGCCACGCGGGTTGATCGCTCATGCAAGGCGAGGATAAGTAGCTCTGGTCGGCTGCCTTCGCCGTGCGACAATTCACTGGAAAGGAAGGGATACAGCGGTACGCGCATCGCATGCGTTATGTATCAAGGCTGTGTTCGCAGAGAGATTTCGAGGGAAGCGTGAGTTGCGAGAAACGCGTGTTTACGAGCTGCGTGTTTGCTGGAACGCGTACCGACGTCATTCAGCAGCGGGATTTACCGCGGACACGGCCACTGTCCGAGCTTCAGAGTCAAGTCGCTGAACGCGTTCCAATGCCGTCCTGTTGTATTGACTCGTTCAATGGCGGTCAACAGCAACCTATGGTTTGGTGACGTCCGTTCCCACTGACCCCGGAATAGGGAATCGCATGCTCCGACGTCGCAATGAGGAGGTTCCGCAAGTTGGTTCGAGAACGACAGCTGAGTGGCGACGATGTGGCCAAGGCGAGCGCGCGTGCATAACGCTGCTTGCGTATCTCCTTACTATCCCTGCCGTTCATAGTGTGTGCCAGTAATACCCACGCGAGAAGGCATGCAGTAAAAGGTAGTCTGAGACCCACTTTGATTTTTACTTAAAGCACGCGACTGCAGACGAAACTTGCAGGCAACGAGATAAACCTTGAGCCTGTTGCGTACCGAGCAAGATGGCGTTCCTAGCTAGCAGAGCGCGGTAACATGTAGGTGGCACCCTCTGCAACCTTCTATGTGACGAAGAGGGTAGCAACGCGCAGCACGTAAGAGCCGCATCCAAATTTCTGTGGCATAGCCGTCTTCGTCTGTCGATCCGCACACGTTTAGACTTCATTGCAAGTTGGCTCCAGTTAAACGTGCGTGCAAATGGCGCGCTCTCTGCACAGCAGCATGGCCTCGTGGTTGCGTGTCCGCCTCGGTTGCGGGAGGCCGTGGGTTCGACACCACGCTGCTGCCGGTCATCAAAGTGGGCACAGGCGTACTCCGGCCCGGCACTCGGCTTTCTTTGGGAGTGAACTGTTCAGGCAAAGCAGCCTGCGCCATGCAAATTCTGTCGAACAATGTGTGCGCAACAAAACCCTGTAAATATCGCGCCGGCTGACTATAGTGTCGTGCCACGACACCTCACGTACTGTATACTGTCGCGTTGAGCAGTGGCACCTCCGGAGCGTCTAGTGTGTCACTCTATATAGGAATGGCTGCACTTTACTGTGTGCGACACACTTAGGCTATGTTACACTTTCATCGGTATTGTGCGCACTACTTTCGCTGCAGAGGTGTGCACCGTGCCGCCCATATATTCTTTAACTGCGCTGTATACTTAATCAATAGCAGCATGCCCTGAGTCAAGCCTTCGCAGTAATGTAATACATTATTCGTGATGCCCCCTGCGCTCCAATGTGCGGCGCTAAATATGTGCACAGTACATACAGTATTTTAATTATATATTCTACAATTCATGGTTGAGTAATGGGCGGCCTTCAGAAATGACACCGCCTCTTTTACAGCGAAGCTGTATATGGCTAGCCGTATGTCGGTCGCCTGTAAGCCGAAAACTCCTCCCGCGCAACCCCATGCGCATACGCTATATATATCTATATATATATATATATATATATATATATATATATATATATATATATATATATATATATATATATATATATATATATATATATATATATATATATATATATATATATATATATAGCCATGCCATAACAAGCCAACAAACACTGACACCAAGGCCAACATTGGGGAAATTACTTGTGCTTAGTAAATTAAATAATGAAACGATAAATTAATCGAAATTAAAGTGGATAAAAAAACAACTTGCCACAGGTGGGAACCGAACCCACAACCTTCGCATTTCGCGAAGGTTGTGGGCTCCCAAGAAAGTGGTTGGAAAAACAGCGCCGCGGTAGCTCAATTGGTAGAGCATCGCACGCGAAATGCGAAGGTTGTGGGTTCGGTTCCCACCTGCGGCAAGTTGTTTTTTCGTCCACTTTAATTTCCATTAATTTATCGTTTCCTTGTTTCATTTATTAAGCACAAGTAATTTCCCCTATGTTGTCCTTGGTGTCAGTGTTTGTTGGCTTGTTATGATATGACTATATATACATATATATACATATACATATATATATATATATATATATATATATATATATATATATATATATATGTGTGTGTGTGTGTGTGTGTGTGTGTGTGTGTGTGTGTGTGTGTTGGCGTGATTAGCCAACACCATCTAGATAGCACATGAAAGCGGTGACGTCAAAATCACTGTTGTCTACTTGGGAGTATCAGCAAGGTATCAGCATTAAATTCTATGACAGTCAGGCCAAGTAACATGACGTCATATATCGGAGTGAAAAGGCCTAGTGCTATCTAGGTGGTGTTGGATTAGCTGCGCCACTAGTGACGTCGTTTCTCTCCGTCGCAGCCGAGAGCGCGTGCAGCGGTTTCTCTCCGGCTCCGAAATAGGTAGGCCACGCGTCAGACGTAATTCTTAGCAGCAGGCAACTTTCAATCAGCAACGCCGCGAGCAGAACCCAGAATGAGTTCGTCTATGACATGCCAATGCTGCAGCCCGGTTACAAGAACAGGCTCGTGCAGCCTAGCGCAAGCAGCAAATGCGTACCGAGGATCCGGTAGCCTACCAAGCAGTCATTCAATGAACCATCGGGATTAAACCAGTGATCAACACCTGGGCCGTACGTTTGAATTTCGCTGCTTAACCATCTGTGCGGAGTGCTTGGGCGGTAATTTTTTTTTGTTGTTGTTGCTGCTGCTGCTTTTGTTTTTTGTTATAGTTCATAGTTCACTGCATCATAAATAACTATCGGCATAATAATAGTTAACAAGACAGTGTCTGTCCACAGAAAAGTAGAGCCCCATCGTCATCACATGCGAGTGTCATTGACTCAAAACACAGCAAATTGTTTCAATTAATGGACGAGCATACGGCAGAACTTTCGCACACGCTGTAGTATACTCATTGGGGAGATATTAATGTTCCTCATATTCAGCGAAACGAAGTATCTGAGTCATAGGACACCCCGCAAATAGGATAATAGGCGCGAATGACGCGGCGACTATTTAATAGACCTTGTTTACCGACAACTTCGTGTGCTGCGCGTAAGTAGGCTGGGGCAAACACAATATCTAAATTACGCGTTGCCACGACTTCTGCCCCCTTCCTTCATACGAGCGCGAAGTACCACAAATGACGCATAAGCAGCGACGAAAACTCGCAGGCGAGCAGCCAAGGCTAGATAACTTGGGGTCGCCTTTTCCCGCGCCGTGGAAAACCTCACCTTCTTTCTGGTTGCCTGCCGCCAACTGGTCGCTAATAGCAGCAGCGAAGCCAATTCTGTTCTGTCGAGAAAAAAAAACGAAAAAAAAACGCGTGCGCTATCTGTGGATGCGACCGCTGTAAAGTTGCTCACAAGACCAGGTTTGCTAAATATAGAACGAGTGCGATGCAGCTGACATCGCCAAACGCGGCATAACCGGAGCGCTTGTCGTAACTTGTGACATAGTGCGGTGCCTTTTAAATAACGCAGCAGTGACTTCATAGCGGCTCGCGCTGATGTTCGTGAAGGCAAGTTTCCGAGAATTTTGTTTTCGAAACGCTGCAAAGGCCCTGCGAGCAATATTTCAAATAAACAGGTTGCGCTGTCAGAAACCAAAATCCAGAGTACAGAGCTATAAGTCGGGTAATATGCATTCCAAAGGCAAATCGCAGTTTCCCGTACGCCTGTAATATATAAATATTTGCAAATTACACTGAGTAAAGCACTGTTATTATGGTCAGCCATATCACCAGAGACCAAACTGGGATTTCCTTTGACTCTCACTCATAAAACATTAGTGCATTGTAGGAACAGTAAAGAAAACAACTTCCCTGTGTAAACTTGCTGTTGTCATGAAAGAAAGCTTCCGTTTAAAACGTCTTTTAGATGAAATGATGGAGAGTTCTGCAGCAGGTTACGCCAAGAGATGTACAAAAAGTGGTGTACATTTTTGTTGTATTTTTTTTTCTTTCTCTATTACTTTTCTTTTACGCTAGCACAACAATCGCACAGCGATGCATAAATAAAACAGTACTCATTATCAAGCAAGATACATGCCGGCGAGCTCTTAGGGCACGCATTGAAAAAGTTGAGCAGATCATTGTAGCGTCATCTAAACAGAAGACGGTAACTGCTTCGACGCAATTAACGAAAGCCGTGGTTACGATAAAAATAAGGTGTCTTCCACATTCGCGATCAACGCTAACATACATTACACAAGGTCAACTTGCATTGCCTACAGCATTTTTATGTTGCTCTAAGTGTCGTTTACACGGCCTCGACCCTTCACTGAAACTTACATTACCAGCGAACCTTCCACGACGTGACGCAACACTGCTGTGTCGGCTGCGGGTAGGAGTAGCATTCACCAACTCCTACAGCTACCGTATTGGAATGGCGGATTCACCAATGTGCGCTAAGTGCAAGTGTGAAGAGACCATCAGTCACCTTCTGTGCCACTGTTCTCGCTTCGATAATCAACGTGAGACTCTCCAGTGTGCCTTAAATAGACTGGATGACAGGCCATTTACGGAAGCGAAGATCTTGGGAGCCTGGCCTCACAGTTCATTGGCCCAGAAAGCCATTCGAACACTTTTTCGCTACCTGAGGGCAACAGACTTGAGTGCCCGACTATAGACATCCTACACTTAAGTTCTCTCTCTTCCTCTTTCACTCCCCATTCCCCTCCCCACGTGTAGGGTAGCAAACTGGACTCAGTCTGGTTAACCTCCCTGCCTTTCCGTCTTCCCTTCTCTCTCTCTCTCTCTCTCTCTCTATGTTGCTCAAAAGGCGCGGGTTCTTACTTAACCATCTTGTGGCATACGTCCTCGTCTAGCAGTGTTTTGCAGCTTGCTTTACAACCTTCAACTACGGCGCCACAACGTTCTGACTTCGCTATCATTACATGTCGATTTATGCCATATGTGGCAACCGATTACCAGCCGGTTCTCGCGACATGCACGCACACACATCTGTGCAGCTTATCGGGCAACCTGTCAAGCATCATTTCCCGAGTGTCTCTCGGCTGCCCTGCAGCCTGACTTCGGGCAAAATCCTGACGACGACGAAAAAATGGCTGTGGCTTTGCTAAGGTTAAGCCCAGGATGCGAAGCATACTAGCCTTTATTTTAGTTGTTGAACCACTGTTTAGCCTGGTGAACTGCTGTTGCTTGGCTATATTTGGTTCGGCTAGACGAAAAAACAACTCATGCGTTACTCTGCTTCGCCTTCAAGAGTGGAACGCGACAGCGTTCCCGTCGACCCGCCAGCGACTACGCGCCCCGCATTGGACGCGGTGAGCGTCGAGCAACGCAGCGTTCGGCGCGGCAACGAAATGTGCGCCTGAGCAAGCGACGCACGCCTGAGCCTTAGCAACAGCTCGTTTCTAAGGCAACACCGCATTCACTAGAGGCGCTTTTGTACCGCTTTGAAGCATCGTACTCGTGGCTCAGTGGTAGCGTCTCCGTCTCACACTCCGGAGACCCTGGTTCGATTCCCACCCAGCCCATCTTGCAAGAGTTGAGCCAAAGCCACTTCTCCTCTGTCGTGACGTCACGGTGTCACGTGGTATTCAAGGCGACACCGCCGCGCCTGAGGAGCTGGGTTGAGCTCTCGTAATATGCTTCGCATAAAAGACGGCGCGCACTTCCTCTGAATAACCCACAAATGAGATAAGCATGCAGCGTTGGTCGTGTCATTTCGAGTATTCCGTAAGTCTTGATAATTGACTTTTAGTGCTCAGTTTAAGTTTCTTGATGACCATGACTAGTCCACACTAGGTAAACATGTCGCGACGGGTTGACTAAGACTTTGTGGGAAATGAGTAATGGCGTTTTTCATGAATACCAGACTGACCCGAAGCCTAACATCTATTCAAGAATGCCTACAGAGTCCAATTAGACTATTCACGCCTCCATCTAACTAGTCGTAGAAGTGAAAAGATGCAAGTGTATAAGGAGTCATGTGAGGCGAAAGCAAAAGAACACTACTAAACTTATATGCATGCAAACGTGGTTATGTGGAGCGAACGTATTAGTGCTTAACTCTTTACTTTGTAATTTGCAGAGGTAAAAAGCATAGAAACTACGCGCCGCGATTTTCGGTGGTCACGTCGATTTCACGACAAAGTTATGCCGACCAACAATGAACGAACGAAAATGAATGAATTAATGAATGAATTGCACAAAGTTCGAAGTGAGAATTGCAACAAATAATGCAGGTTGTTAGCACTGCACGAAACTGTTTCTCTTTATTTTTGCCCCCCCTCTCTTTCTCTCTCTCTAATACATACATATTGACAGTTTTCATAAAGAAGCGCTAAAGACAAAGACGAATACGAACGAACACATACGACAGAACTGGAACCAACTCGTTCAAATCAAGGTGTTGTTACACACATCCCTTCCAGCACTTTACTGCTTTGAACGCGTGCACGAAGTGACACAATATGACTGTACAACATTTACTTATGCAATGGTTAATCTGTTAACAAGCATTTCATCATTAATATTTTTTTTCAATGTAAGAGCAGGTTACGCTTCGGGAACTCTCAGGGGAAAAGCAGTCAACAATTTGAGCGCTGTTGTGTCACAGCTCTCACAACTGCTAGGCACGAGGCGCACCGTGCCCGACAACACAGGAGCGATGTCCCCGACCGGCTAGGCCACACGTGCAGGAGGGAGGACGCAGCTCCCACGAGCCGACGTCGAAGAAAGCCAAAGCCTAGCGATCAGAAAGTCATCGCCGGCTCGTTTGTGTTCAGCAATCGCGAGACGAACGAGTCCGACAGTGCTGAGAAAAAGCAGAGGAGACGTCTTGCGTCAGCAATGCCGTTGGTCGCTTGCTATCGTGGAAGCAATCTTGCCACGTGGTCATCAGGGATAAATGAAAAGGGGTCAACACCATACTAAGATAAGTGAAGTGTCTCTATGCATTCGTCGTCGACCAACAGGCAAAACCAGTTGCAAATGACGGTTTGCGGTTCGCAAAGTGCACGCTATTCAGATACGGAGTATTCGACGACGTCTCCGGTATTAGTCGCCGCGGGCTCAGGACAGCGTTCGCTGTCTCTCAACAAGTATGGTCTACGAAGACACTAACAATACTCCAGAGTGTGCCTGCGCAGCAACAATCATCTCAGCAACTTCTGATGCAATTGGGTCGCCAACCGTTCACCTAAATCTCGCCAGAAGAAAATGTCAGCTCATCATTGCATGAAATGCATGAAAAAAAAAGGGACGGCTAAAAAAGCACGGATGTCTTACGTCAAGAGGCTTTGAAGGTAGCAATGATCTTTCTTTCTTTCTTTCTTTCTTTCTTTCTTTCTTTCTTTCTTTCTTTCTTTCTTTCTTTCTTTCTTTCTTTCTTTCTTTCTTTCTTTCTTTCTTTTGTCTTTCGGTTGTTTAAGTGCTGCGTCGAGCACTGTTCAATTTTTTTTTCTTTGTCGCTACCTTTCGATGTCGAGGCCTGGTGTTCTGTTAGCCTCGTTTTCTGCCTGAGCCTCCCGCAGCGTATACCGCCAAATATCGGTGGAGGGATTAACGTGACCGCTGCCCCTCGTTCAAGTCATAGTCGTCTTTCCTCTCTGTAATACCTGGAGCTGTCGTAGAAGCACATTATCCGAAGGCTTTCTGTTCCCCTTATTACAGCATCCTCTGATCAGCCACGATAAATGGCGCAGAAAATCATGACCAATTTACACCCCTGCACCACAGAACTATTTTGGCACCAGTGTCTAAGAGGTAAACGATTCGCATTCCTCGGTACATTTGCATGGAGCGTCTACGCTATGTCCAGTTAACGTGCCTAGTTTCCTTGTCTAAACCATCGCGCTTCCCACGTCTAGTGGTGGCAGATGGACAGCGCGATAACGTAATAACGCGGACAGTTTGAATTTTGAACTAAAGCCAGGAGACAGGCGAATCTCGACATATGTACTTGGCATTCAAGCGGTGATCATCAGACGAACTAGCGCCGGCGATTATGTAACCACGCCCGGTGCTTTTTGCTCTAGTATTTCCTTATTCCACTTTCGGCTGAGTAGGTAATAACATTTAAAAAATGACTCTGTAGCGTCGACGAAAAGAAGGACACGCCGACAAGTGCTCTTTGCGCGATTGCCAACTCCCCTATGTACAAATATTACATGCGAGTTGAGAATCTTTCAACATGCTTCCGAAACCTGCTGTCAGGCTATTAGTTTCGGTGTGAGATAGACTTTCGATATCGTCAACCGTAACCATCGATTCTCTAAGGCAGGAGCCAGCTTCATCGGTGTGGGTCGCTAGACGGAAGAAGTTATTTCGTATTCGAAAAGACAAAGCGCAGACCGTGTCGTGCACACAAGTTCTCGCATACAGCTCACGTTAGCTTGAACGTGAGCCAGAATCGATAAAGGCACTTAGTGCGCATGAAGCCTCTGACGCAAATGCCACCGCTGAATACCTCGCGCAGGGACGTTCTTTCTTAAATTAGATCCGTTAGGCCTAAGTCAATTTCCGAGTGCATCTCCGCAGATAAACATCACGGTCGTTTGCAGAGCTTGGGCACTTTATTGTATAGTCGCGCACGAGCGTCCCACTAAAGGGATCGAAATTTGTAACGAACGTGTTACAGATCTTAGCCTTGTGTAACCGATTTGCTTAGCTCATTTAATTTTTGTGTGCGTTATTAAGTAATGCGCTCTCTCCTTATTCGCTATCTGCAATTTTACCGGGCGTTTAACATTTCTTGTTGTACGTTGCTCGTTCTAAGAGAGCAACGGAGTTCCGGATGTGGTTGCTATAACTGAAATTATGACGTGATTGCTTTCTAAAGAGAGTTCCTTAGACATAGCCGTCTAAGGCACGCTGGTTAAAAGATAAGCTTTCATTGGTGTATTGTTTGCCGCATTTTGCTACTTTTGGATATGAGTTGACCATCTCTCATCGCTCTTCGTCGTGGTGCTGACGGACTCAAAGTCATCGTTACAAAGATTACACCGTGGCCTGCCTCGAGGCAAGTTTACTAGGCAATCTCTGGCACTGATCAAACTTTTAATGAGCAAGGAATTTACCATAAAATTTCAGTGAATGTCATACCACGTAGGAATTGGAGTAAATGAAAAAGCTGACGCTCTTGCACACCGGGCACTGACATGTGCTTGAAAAGTAAGAGCGCCAAAGATTTCTCAGAACTCTGAGAATGTAAACCGCAATCACTTTAGGGCGATCTGCCAGGCTCCACACTCAGCCTGTGTGATCCATGGACTTACTCAGGAAGAAGCAACGCTGTTGCACCACATCCGAACCAATTCCGCGTACACCCCTGCTTGGTTATTCAAGACTGGACGATGCGCTTCCCCGTTCTCTGCTTTCTGTGGTGAGATCGCCGACATCGAACCTTTTATTTCGATATTCCCGCAGTTCGACACAGAAAGAAAAGCGATGGTTGACAGTCTGCAAAAGAATGGGTATTCCGCAGAGGACCTTTGAAGGCGTCGTTTTCCCCGGAGGGCCTGCGGTACTCAAGAAGAGGGCGCAACGACTGCCGATTGCCTTCATTCGAGATACAGTGCCCTCCGACACCTGGTGACACACACTATGTCATTCATATAGGAGGCTCAGGAGGAACAATTTGCGGCTGTGTATGCCAGGCTAACCCCCCCCCCCCCCCCTGCTGCAATACCACCACCACCCCACCACCCACCTCTTCATTATGAGGTGCCTATTCTGTCCTTGTGTGTACTGCTATAAAGAAATAGTAAAATTTCTGGATAATAGGTTTTCATCAGACACCCCCGCCAGCCAGCAACGTCCATGTAACGATCAATCTTTTGTAAAAAAAATCCAGTGTCTACGGCTAAGCACACACACACACACACACACACACACACACACAAACACACACACACACACACACACACACACACACACACACACACACACACACGCGCGCGCGCGCGCGCGCGCGCGCGCGCACGCACGCACGCACGCACACGCACACACACACACACACACACACACACACACACACAACGCAAATCCTGCATCCTGTACAAAGGTTCCGCTTGAAATAATTATTGTAAATCACCGATGTTATTTGGCGTCACCCTCGCGCGTATTACGTTCTTTGCACGAGTTGGTTGATGATTTGGCGGCGGCAAGAAGCGCAACAGACGAGTCCCAAAATTACATATAACGACATAAGCAGCGCTACAGTCCTGTCCTAGTGTCCTTTCTTTAACAATGGCCATGCCTTTGTGAACATCCTGCTTTGGAAGCAGCGCTTCGTGGCTTGATGTCCAATACAGCTGCATTAATACAGCGGCTATGTTTACGCGCGCGGCTCACTGACCAGTCAGCATGTGCCAAGGTTCCTCACTGGGAATTCCCTGCGAAAAATCCGATATTCCTTGGGCCTAAACCGCTCTTAACCACACCAGCCTGAACAAAATGTCCAGAAGCATCTTCACGTGCCTTCTATTTGGCCCTAAAAATGTAGTCCTGTATCTTTTTTATTTATTTTTTCGTAAACTGAAAAGCTACGTCGTGGGTATCCTCGTGATCTCGCTGTGTTAGAGCTCAACGAATGTCCGAAACAACAAATTGGAACCGGATGGCACATTAAGCACGATTTTGCTTCTTACTTGTGTCTTAGAGGGAGCCAAGTTTACCGGGGTAATCCCGAATTCTGTCCTGTTGCCTGACATCGACATCTAGTGTACACTGCCAATTAAAGGCTGTTGTTGCTACGTGGACTTTGCATGTGCTTCCTCCTCTAGAGAACCATAGACAGTAAGTACAGCCGTTGCCAATAACGCCCGCGGTTTCATTTCCTCAATGCACCTTCTTGTCGTGCCATACGTAAAAGCACTGTTCACGCCCGAAACATGAGTAAGGTGCTCCGTGGCAGCCAGTGGGCGAAGCCACGTCCTCTTGCGCGCGCTGTTGAAAGGCTGGCATGGCGCTCTTAGGTCAGCAGCACAATACTTGTCAGCGAGTCAGCAGCTCACAAAAGAGTCCCCAGTGTAACCAAGTAAAGCGTCGCAGAACACCGCGAATCACAGCCTTACCTGAAACGTATAGCAATTATCACCACCGTCAACTTACATATAACCACTGCCACGCCGAATGCGTGTTCCACAGATCTTAGAATACCCAAACAAGCGTCAACCGAATGCAGCCTACGCGTGCAATGTTTGTAAACTCATCACCATGGTTCATTATCTGACCGTTGAAAATCGAGATGCAAACGCTCATTACTCGCCCCACGAACCGTCCCCTCACAGCCCGCACCTCCGCACACAAATTTTCAACTGTTGCGTCGGATATATGCATGATGAAGTTTAACATCTCCGCAAGGAAACACAGTTGGTGAAGTTACGTGCTAAAGAATGTCCCTTTCTTTTGGTATCGTAGCACAACAGACAAAAGACGTAGCTTTACGAAGGTTGCTATTTACAGAAGACGCAAGCACTAACATTTACGAAAGCGTGACCGTTCTGAATATCCCTGCTCGCCGCGGTAGCCCAGCGGCGTTACGCTGGTGAGCTCGAGGTCGCGGGTGCGATCTCGGCCGCGGCCGTCGCATTACGATGGGGGTTCAATGCGAAAGAGCCCGTGTAGTGCACATTGGGTGCATTTTAAGTAACCCAAGGTGGTTCAAATTATTCCGCAGCTCCCCTCCCCCCCTCCCCCACTACGGCGTGCCTCAAAATCAAATCGACGTTTTGGCACGTAAAAGTCCAGACTTCAATTAATTAATTTAAGATCAGTTACAGCAGCCTTGGTTTAGCGGGGGTGGCGTGTCAACACCCCCACCCTCCCTCAAAGAAAAGGAAAAAAGAAGAAAGACAAAGAATTAAAAAAAGCAAGAACGAAGAAAAGTTCTCGCTCATGACAAAGCCATGTTTTCAATACACGTGCCGAACCACCCACGGCTATACCGCTGTTCTCCTGAAAAGCCAAGAAACAAACGGCCACTAGACGGCCATGATGCACTGCGGCGTCGGGAAACCATGCTATAGCTGCCTGGAGTCCCAACCATTCGAACGAAATCATTTCAACATGGTCCACGTGTGGAGAGAAAAAGAGTTTAACGGCACCGTTAGGCCAGTCGCGTCTCAGCGAGGCCACCTTGAAAGATGAGGCCTGTGCAGCAGTGCGCAGCTGGCCGCGCAAGTTATCACTAGGCGCAATGCAGTGTCAGAGCCTCCTGCACTGCAAATACCTTCAGCAGCCCACTGGCTTGAATGACCACGCTGCGATGCACACGCATGGCCCGGCAGACAACGGGGCCTTGCCGCCGTGCAATCGCCGCGATCTTAACGATTGATGTCCAGTGCAGAGCCAGACCTGCACAAGTAATGTCGCCGGCAGTGGTGCGCTCATTGTCGAAGGACAAAAGCGGGAGAAGAAATTTCGCTGCCGCCACAACGAAAACTTCAAATCCGATAATTGCGCGCACGTGTGCATGTGCATCCTGGCAAAAACCCTGCAATTGAATAATCAATGGGTGTCTTTGTGACAGATTACACGAGCCTCGTCCACGGCCAGAATTTCAGTGCTGTCTCATCGCATTTGAGATCCTCCAAATTTGAGAGCCTTCAAAATGTCCGCAAATGTAGCCGACATTTCTTTGTATTTTATTTATTCAAAACTGCAGGCACAAAGGTCCATGCTGAAACGAAGTTCCGTAGGTTTAGCTTCCCTTGTTAAAATTTGGGTCGCCGAGCATAGACTACTACACAGCGCCTGTAACATAATTTACCGCATTGTCTGCGGATGCTGAATACTCATATAGGCCCAAAGTTTTTGTAGATAACTATGATATAGACTGTATATACATACAGTTTCACTGATTGTCAATAATAAATCGCATTTTTGGTGTTCGCGTCCTTGTTGTTCAGACGGTATCAGTTTCGAAGCGGTGAAAAGTACCCGTGAGCAAAAGCGTGCGTACCACAGGGTCGCTGAAAAAACTGAATTTCTTCGTAACTGCCATACGTAAACTGAAATTGATGAGCGCACTGGATAGTTCGCAATGCCAAGTTAAATTAAATTATGGGGTTTTACGCGCCAAAACCACTTTCTGATTATGAGGCACACAGTAGTGGAGGACTCCGGAAATTTCTACCACCTGGGGTTCTTTAACGTGCACCTAAATCTAAGTACACGGGTGTTTTGGCATTTCACCCCTATCGAAATGCGGCCACAGTGGCCGGGATTCGATCCCGCGACCTCGTGCTCAGCAGCCCAACACCATAATCAATAATAATAATATTTGGGGTTTTACGTGCCAAAACCACTTTCTGATTATGAGGCACGCCGTAGTGGAGGACTCGGGAAATTTTGACCACCTGGGGTTCTTTAACGTGCACCTAAATCTAAGCACACGGGTGTTTTCGCATTTCGCCCCCATCGAAATGCGGCCGCCGTGGCCGGGATTCGATCCCGCGACCTCGTGCTCAGCAGCCCAACACCATAGCCACTGAGCAACCACGGCGGGTCAACACCATAATCACTGAGCAACCACGGCGGGTAATGCCAACTTCGAACTGCAGTCTTTAATTTCAAGTTATACTCACAGGCATAGGAGAAAATCAGCTTTATTGCGCAAATCCCTGGTCCGTACAATTTTTCTCAGGGTTGTGCGTCTTCCGACTGTTAGTCACACGCAGTCTTCGCGAAATCGGTCTGCCCGCAAGACAAGAAAACACAGTTCGATCGTCCACGTTCTTCGTCATGTTGGACGACGATATAATAACCCGACTGGCCACTTCAAGTCCGCGCGCGACTTCAGAAGGCTTCAACGGCTGTGTCAACATATCTAAGAAGGCAAGGCTTGGAGCTTTCAGCTGAGAAATGTGCACTCGTTGCTTTTACTCGCAAAGTGATGGCCCCGTATGCTTTGCGGATTAATGACTAAACTATACGATATAGACGACCGCGCATAGAGACTTGTCTTGGAGCCCTCACGTCTCGTACATGACAAAGCGTTTGTCCGCCATTGTGGACCTTCTTGCGTTCCTCGGAGGGAAGTCCTTGGGTGCGACAGTACCATCAATGTTGCAACTGTATAAAGCATTGTTTTGGGGCTTCCTGTGGTACAGCTTACCTGTACTAGGAAATACTTGCACTATGAATATCCGCAAACTCCAGTGTGTGCAAGCACAGGCACTCATAACTTGTTTCGGTCTCCCAAAAACTACATCGATTGCGACATGGGCCATTGCCAAAGGCGCTCCTTTGGCAGTCTATATCGATACAGATGTCCTGAGAAGCCACATCCGACACCTGACTCGGATTCCGTCCCACCATCTTGCTTGCCTGCCAGCAAAAAGGCCACGTTCTACTTTTGCCAAAAGTATTGTAAGACATCAGTCCTACTTGCCATCACAATTTACGGCTGCTATACACGATTATCCGACCCGTTGTGGAGTCTGCACCGGCCGCAAGTGCAGTTGACAATTCCAGGCATCGGAAACAAAGCCCGAGCGCCTTTGCAATCTTTGAAACAAGCAGCTTTGGAACACATTCACAACGTGCACAGATTCCGCCAACATGTCTACATCGATGGCTCGGTGAAACTCAACAGCTCTGCTGCTGCAGTCTTCATCCCCGCAAAATCTGAAGAAATCAAATTAAAAACTTAATGTGTGACTATATCGATGAGTGCAGAACTCGCGGCACTCCATGCTGCGCTTGATTTCATTAAGCAGGAACCACCGCAACAATGGACTGTCTTTAGTGGCTCGAAGGCCGCCCTTCAGTGCATACAAAGCCCAATGCGCCGCGGACCCAATGAACAACTGTGATTAGAAATTCGACACATATATCATCACAGCCATGACAAGGGACACAGCATAATCTTTCAATGGCTTTCAGGACATCGTAACATCAGTGGGAACGACCACGCCGACGAAGCCGCCCGATCTGCGCATGAAAGTGATCGACGAGTCCTCATTCCGCTTTCGCGAACAGACGCTGTGGCTGGACTCCGATTGATGTCCCGTCAATGTACTTTGCCCCTGTGGGACTCGACCATTTACACCATGTGTCGTTTGCGCTCGTTGTCTCCGGACATACGGATGCACCTCCCGCCTGGCTTACCACGATGTGAACAGACGATGCTGTACCGTCTGTGGCTAGGCGTTGCTTTACTAACTCATATGCTTTCCTTATTGGAATGGCCAACAGCCCTACGTGCGACACATGCAACAGCGAAGAGACGCTCACACACATTATCTGTGTCTGCACGCGATATAGTGCCCAGAGACAAGTGATGTGCAGAGTACTGGACCAGTCGGACAATCGTCCGCTATCAGAACTGATTTAGGTCAGTGCTCTGAAAGAACATCCACGTTGAAGGCCTTAGTCGCGTTATTAAGGTCCCTGCGGTCTACGGGGCTTAACGATAGACATTAAGAACGCCGCCCACTACCGCTCTATAGTGTACGCGCTTTGTTAGTGTTCGTCTCACTTTCTCTCTATCTACCCCTTTCACTCTTTTTCTCTTTTTATCCCCCTTAACCCTTCCCCCCGTGCAGGGTAGCTAGCCGGAACTACCTGTGGGTAACCTCCCTGCCTTCCTCTGTATTCTCTCTCTCTCTCTCTTTCTCTCTCTCGTGGTAGGCACGTACCAGATAACGCCCTTCTAAAGCCAGCTATCAACATTCGGAACTCCTGATTATAGGTACTTTGGAGGTTCGTAAGCCCCACAGAAACTATTTTGAGCGACTTCCTCGCGCGTACTCTCCGTTATACAGCGCGTCCCTTTCTGAGGTATGTTGCGATTTACTTTGTCCGCTCGTTCTTAGTAGCAACTGTACAATAAGTGAACGTACCTAATATGCGTCGCTACTTTGCGGAGGGACGCGTGTTTCTTGTGAAGACGTACTAGATCATTCTTAGACTCATAACACACACATGTGCAAAAGCAGATTTGCACCAGGTCATCCGGAACAAGATCCACACGCTTGCTCTTGAAGACATGCAGCAGCCACGTTCAGAAGTATGGAACTTCCAATACTGTATCCGTTGAGTCTGGCTCTGAGCACACCTTCACGTTTCGTTTCATCTCGACCCTCCGCGCTGTGCTCAAGAATGTACTTTCAGGCGCTATACTCTCGAGTGAACTACCGTGCACACTTGCGACACTGATGTAGTCTGCCGCCCAAAGTTTGGTACCTCAAGGTACGGAAACAGACCGTTCTGGAATAGCGAGAAATAAAGCTGTTCCACAACAACACGACGACTATTGGACACTTCATTCGCTCGAGCTGTCATTTAAAAAAAAAACTGCCTTGCCTACATTTTCCTCTAGGAATCTGTAAATACATCATCGCGTTTCATTTATGTATTTAAAGTACTACTAATCTCATTCGAGAATGTGGTAGTTGAGAACTACGGTATGTAAAGTCATATATCAGTACATAACAATTAATATAGAACATGGTTAAAGAAAATCTAGCCAAAGCAGTTAGCGGGGAAATGGCAAGTAAATAAAAACAACGATCGTCTAAGAACGGGAATAGAAAACGTTAAATGCCGAGTTCAAGAATATAAACTTCCACGTGATGGCAACCAACGTGGTAATCAAAAAATAAAGAAAATTAAAAATGGGAAAAAAACGAACACTCACGCACACACACACACACACACACACACACACACACACACACACACACACACACACACACACACACACACACACACACACACACACACACACACACACACACACACACACACACACACACACGTACCTAATCAATGACACAATGACAAGATGATGCGGAATGACAACGATTAACAAACCAAAATTTAGAAAATTCGACATACAGCGTTAACACATACTGAATACGCCAGTTTCGGCTTCGTAAAATATTTTGAAAAGCAGGAACTGGTGGCAAAGCTCAAATACATTGCGGCCAAGCATGCAGCATAGAATTCAGGGTTGCATTTTGCATTTGAGCACGGGAAGTACGAAGCGCAGCTCTCAATTCGCAGGCTGCATGAGTGGGTGTTCGTTAGTCGTTAGTCGCACAATTAATAACATGCGAACATTCGAAAACGCATTACAAAGAGGGACCGAAGCACATAAATTATGTATGAAAAGCAAGGAGTTTAACCGAAAAAGAACCATCCGGTTTGCTAGTTGCAACCTTAAGCTGGGGGAGATGCGTAGGCAGACGGACAAATGGAAAGGAAAGCGGAGAAAGAAAGCAAATTATGAATTGCTGGATTGCTATGCCAGGCGTTACAATGGCGAGTACCAATTATGTATGAAAAGCAAGGAGTTTAACCGAAAAAGAACCATCCGGTTTGCTAGTTGCAACCTTAAGCTGGGGGAGATGCGTAGGCAGACGGACAAATGGAAAGGAAAGCGGAGAAAGAAAACAAATTATGAATTGCTGGATTGCTGGATTGCTATGCCAGGCGTTACAATGGCGAGTACCCAAGTGATCTGATGCGCAGGCTTAGTTACTTCAAGCTAGGTGTATGATTGACTGGAGCGTCAAGGTGAATTGGCTGCAGACATATTTCTCTGATACTCTATGTTAACATTCTATATGGGCTAAAATGCTAGTATAAGAAGCGTCAATTAACGGATTTCTCGTCCCGCTAAATTACACTTGAAGTAAGCCATAACATCATAAGATAGTTCTCATCTATGATTTCCTTTTTTCCACCAGCTTTAATATAGTGCATTGTAAGTGCAAGTTGTCTCGTTACACTAACTACGACGTATTATCGAAAACAAAGCAAAGTGTGTGTTTTTCTTCCTTTTTTTTAAATCACCTCCCACTTCTTGCCATCAGATGCGACACAGTTCTGGTTCCGTGCCAATTCAATAGAATCGTATAAGTCACCAGCTGGTCCTCCCGGTACCCACGTCTTCCTATGAGGCCAACCACTGTCCCTCGTTCAACCACACCCAAAAAGCATTCACTTTTTACCGATTTACACTCGTCTCATAACGTGGCCAAATGATCTCCCTGTTCAGCGATAGTCGTTCATTTGAGTCGACTCCAAGAGCATGTAATTTAAAATTAAGATTCCGTATCAGCTCGCTTTGAGCGTTTAAGCCCTTGTGCGCTTTTGGTTAAGCAAATCTTGCACCAATCTACACAAATTATCATCACTAACACATTTTGCTGAAATTATAGCAAAATTTTAGCTGGCCACCATATGCAATGACACCCAGGCTTTCTGTCGCCATTGTGAAAACATGGAAAGAAACGAAAGAGTCGCCACAACCCACAGAGTTGAGTTGGCGCCTTGTTGAGACGGCTTCGTCTCGACTCGCATCCCCTACGTAGCGTTGGTATCGCATACAGCGTAGCGGCAGCAGGTGGCGCGATAATATTTTATCCTACCGTCCACTCTCTTCCTTTTTGACCAGCACGTGACTAAGAACGAATAAGGAAAGCTGAACGATGAACAGCACAGAAGCGTCGAAACCGTCACGTAAACAATTCAGAAAAAAAAAGAGGAAAAGGCGCGAGTGCACAATGCGGCCATGAAGAGGGCTTGTTGATTGCTGTTCCCTTCCTTTCTCTCTCTCTCTCTTACTTGCGCAGCACAGAAACAAGGATCATACGGACAAATTAAGGAACCGGTGTATTTTAGACCGTGTGTCTAAATTTATGCTCCACATGTCTGTCCGCCTGCTACTTGTTTCCGTGTTGTACCTTTAGCGTAAGAAGAGAAAATGAAAAACTCAGCTCGAATGTAACGCTGTTCTAGCAATACGACATATATATCAAACCTACAGGGAAAAAATGGCGCGGCAGAGTATGTAATCATCTGCTTCGGAACGCCCACGTATTCCCGTACGCTTTGGTATCTGCGTTCCGATAACTAAACATTCACTCATAGTGCTATAAATTTTCGCGATCGTACATAACGTGGCCTGACAAGATATCGCGGAGTTGTTGAAGCCAACCAGACGATGGTCTTTCAATCACATTCTGCTGCGCAGTTCTTTTGCGACCAGTCTTTTTGCCTGTGCTCAGGCAAGTTGTTGATTTTATGCTTAACGCCTAATTCACTGAGTGACGTGAATAAACTTATGGATGTTGGTGCTGCTTCTCGCCCATCCCTCGGCAACAGTGCCTTCAACAACGTAAACGTAATCGCACGTCTTTTCCTATAGTTATCAAAAGCGGGCAAGGTATGCACTTTTAAATGATTGTAATCTCGTGCCACCTAAAACATCTTGCATGTGAAATTGGGAAGCTAACTTTGCAAACCTATCAAAAGGCAGCAAAAAGCACGTTCTAGTGTGTCTTATGTGCACCTTTGTTGATATTTGTCTGTATGGTATTAATGCGAGCTGACTTTACGTTCTTATTTGTTTCATGTGACCTGTATTGTGAACTGTGTCTTCTACATTTATGTGAGATGGCCTTACGTTCCAATTTTGTGATTTGTGTTGTGAACTCTATTAGTGAAATTACGCCATCTGACCATGTGGCTTCTTCGCTCTTGTTACCTTTCTTCCGTTCAGTGCCGGCTTGTTACTGTGTATATATATATATATATATATATATATATATATATATATATATATATATATATATATATATATATATATATATATATATATATATATATATATGCGTGTGTGTGTGTGTGTGTGTGTGTGTGTGTTTTAGCCGGTGCCGTCTAAAGGCGCCGAAATCTCCTAAATATCATATCTATCTGAAAATATACGCAAATGAACAAGCGAGTCGCACAGGTTTCTTGCCACGAAACTTTATCTACTGACTGGTAGGGCGCGTTGGGTAAGCCACACTCAAAGCAGAATGGCGCAAGCGAACCTGTCCCTGCTCGTTTGCACCATTCTGCCTTGAGAAACTTTATATCCTGCAGAGTTCGATTACGCAGTAACTAGAAAGTGTGCTAACTGAAAGTACGCGAACTTGGCTGCTACCTTAGACGTCTCAACGCTGTTATCATACCTCGCTCGCCCGACTGGTCAGGACCAATCAACGTGCCCTTATCGACAGCGCAGCGAACGCCCAGCGACAGAACGCTTAAAGCTCGGCTGCCGTCTCGGACAACACGTGAGCGATCACCCGCGCCGCGTGGCTAAGGCAGCATGAGGCGACACTGACCAATTACGCCCAACCAAGGCCACCAAACTCGACGGAACGTGATATAGAAGCCGCAGAGGTGCGAGACGTGTTGCGAACAGTGTCTGTCCTTGACGAGCGTTCACCCTGGAACTTTGAGCCAAAGCTGCTTCTTTTTGGTTTCTGCTGAAGAACTGTAAGCAAACTCTTTGTTCAGGAGAGAATTCCAGCATAATCGACAAACTCACCGCGTCAAAGTGACGTGTACGCAATAAAGATGCATTAATATGCCGAACAAAACTGAATTTTCTTCGGAATAGCCGCAGGGTGTCCCGTTCCGAAAGGAAGAAAAGGTGGCTGCCGCCGATCGCTGAGACGCTGGCAACTCGCAGCTGAAGGAAAGCATGGGTGTATTTGCGTATAATAAAAGTTCTTGCGTGGCCGTGTAACGTTGTCGAGCACTTTCGGCATGCTTACCACCTCATTCTGTCAACTCGTCTTTGCTGAGGGTCAGTTTTAGCGTCATTCTTAAGCTTCCGCTGCATGCCACCGCGATTTTCGACCAGCCATCACAAGCTAAGTAAGGGAAAGCGGACCAATCGCAGACGCGGGCACCACCCTCTTCATCCGGTTAACAATTTTCAGTGCACTGGCGCTGCCACCAGCGAATCCCTCTCCACTTCAGCGTTCTCCTCGCCCCTTTTCAGCCAATGAGATAAGACAAGCCGCTCACTGTTATTCGTTTTTCAAGCAAACAAAAGTGACCTCCTATGAACGAGGAGAGCGTTTGATTGGTCTGTTCAGACAACCCTGCGGGTGACCGCCCGGTGCTTGCGTCGGTATTTACGCAAATTTGACGTCAGGAGATTGGAATAGAAACATATTGGAATAGCTTTACGTTATAGGGGCCATGGTGTCAGCGCGCACCCACAAATATGAACATTTCACACGCGATGACCGCGGACACTCGCTGTCAAAATGCTGTCGTGAGGAATCGCGGCAGAAGCCGCGAGCGAAGTGAACTTCGTGCTGTTTATCGCTTCAACGCAAACTGAGCGTTGACAACAGAGTGTATGCGAAGCTACGAGCCGTCGACCCACCTAGACTGTGCCCCCAAAGCAGATCGCTTTCCAGATAAAGCCCCCACAACCGCGCGCAACCGCGCCGTGAAACAGTATAGTGGTACCGCTGGCTGGGTAGTACGGTTCAGTACCGCATGGTGGCCCGGTGGTAAGGGTAGCGTTCTCACATTTGTCCCTCGTGGCAGTTAGCGCTTGAAGACGCTGTCGCTTAGACACTGCGGCTCTGGTCACAGCGTCTGCGATCAGAGGCGGTGGCAGGCGCTGCACGGGGTTCCGAACGCGTTGCTTGAGGAAGTGGCGCTCGAAGTGTCGGTTGGCTTCTGCGTACGGCTAAGGCATGGTGGCAAGGGGCAGCACCCCCCCCCCCATAACATAATGCAATATAGTGCCGTAAATAACCACCTCCCAGTGCGTGCTCAACGTATTCTTGAACAGTAAACGGGGTTGGTTCTCATAAATAATTTCGTTATCCATGGATGGATGGATACAACTTTCTTGTACGTCCGGCAAGGTTTAACGCGACCCGGGCTCAGGTCTCCCATGGAGGAACGTCAAGGCCCTGCCTCAACGCCGCCTCACGGGCTTGCTGGACTGCCCACGTCTGTATTCCGAGGTCTGAGCTGCACAGAGCGGCGGCCCACCTCGACGACAGGGTCTCCGGAGTAACTGCCATCCCTCCTATAACTACATTGCACTCCCACAGCATGTGTTTGAGTGTTGCTGGTCCTTCCTGGCACAATTTGCACGTGTCGTCCTGATGCTTATATGGGAAGATGCGTTTGAGACGGAATGGATTAGGGAACGTGTTTGTCTGGAGTTGTCGCCAGGCGACGGCCTGCCTCCTGTTCAATTTGGGACTCGGCGGGGGGTATATCCTTCTGGCGTTCAAATATGCACTGGTGATGTCGTTGTATCTTGTGAGCCTGTCCCGTTCTGCTCGAGAAGCGTTCGCTATCGTACGAGAGGCGTTGCCCTGTTCGGCGCGGCGGGTCATGTCTCGCGCCGTCCGGTGCGCCGTCTCGTTTAGGTTCGGGAGCGCGTCACCTTCCGTGGTGACGTGCGCGGGGAACCATATGATCCTCGAGCTCGCGGTTTTGGATCTGCCCGCTTTGGCCAGAATGGACATGGCTTCCTTGGAAATTCGACCTTTGGCATAATTCTTTACTGCCGTTTGTGAGTCACTTAGTACGACTTCGCATTCCTGTTCTGTGAGGGCTAGCGCAATCGCTACTTCCTCCGCTATTTCTGAGTGTTTGGTGTATACACTACATGTGGTTCTGATTTTTGATTCTGCGTCTATGACTACGGCGGCGTATGTTTGGCCGTTCGCATATTCGGCTGCGTCAACAAAGCGCGCGTTTCTGTCCCTGCCGAATGAACGGAGCAGAGCCTCGGCTCTTGCCTTTCGTCTACCTCGGTTGTAATCGGGGTGCACGGGATGGTTGCCACCGTAATGGTCTCTCTGATTTTGTTGGGGATTTGCATTTTCTGGCCGTGCTGGTTGTGGTACGTTATGCCGAGCGTGTTCATAATGTGTCTTCCCGTCGTGGTGGTCGACAGGCGTTCGAGCTGCGAGATGCGTTGTGCTTCGGCTATTTCTTCTATGGTGTTGTATATGCCCAGCTGAGTCAGGAGCTCGGTGCTCGTCGATTCCGGTAGGCCCAGGGCTATCTTGTACGTTTTCCTTATGAGCGTGTTAATCTTGTTCTTTTCCGCGACGTACCAGTTGTGGTAGGCGGCTACATAGGCGATGTGGCTGACAACGAATGAGTGGATCAGCCGAATGACGTTGTCTTCCTTCATGCCCGCGTGTCTATTGGTTATTCTCTTTATGAGTCTCGTGGCGCTGATGACTTTGCCTGCGATCTTCCTCACGGTTTCGCCGTTAGCTCCATTGGCCTCAATGATCATTCCGAGGATTTTGATCTTGTTCACTTTGGGGATTGCGTTTCCGTCTTGGGTGTACAGGCGGATTTCCTCGTACTCCCGGGGTCCTGTGTAGCTCTTTGGTGGCATGCCTCTGCGCGTGGGCCGGTAAAGGAGTAGTTCGGACTTGCTCGGGGAGCATTTGAGGCCCGTTCCTTGGACGTACTCTTCCACTTTGTTAATGGCCGTTTGTAGTGCGTGTTCAATTTGCCCATCACTGCCGCGGTCTGCCCATATCGTTATATCGTCTGCATATATAGCGTGGTGGATTCCTTCGATTTCGCGTAGTTTGCTGGGGAGACCCAGCATGACTAAGTTGAAAAGGAGCGGAGATATAACTGAGCCCTGGGGGGTACCTGCACTTCCCTGGGCTCGTTCTTCGGACTCGAGGTCGCCAACCGTGAGGGTGGCTTTGCGATCGTTCAGAAAGTCCCTCACGTAGTTGTAGGACCTTTCCCCCAGGTTCAGATTAGACACTTGTTTAAGGATCGACTCGTGAGCGACGTTGTCGAATGCTTTCTCCAGGTCTAGTCCTAGGATGGCTCTGGTGTTTCTTGTGTTGTCGTCGAGGATCTGGTTCTTTAGTTGTAACATGACGTCCTGCGTGGACAGGCGGGATCGGAAGCCTATCATGGTGTGGGGGTAGGCTTCCGTCTCTTCTAGATGGCTGTTGATACGGTTCAGGAAGGCGTGTTCCAAGACCTTACCCACGCACGACGTGAGAGAGATTGGGCGTAGGTTCTCCAAACTCAACGGCTTTCCGTGCTTGGGTATGAGGATAGCCTTGGACCTCTTCCACTGCTCCGGGATGCGGCCTTCTCTCCAGCACTTGTTCATATAGCCCGTGAGTTTGGTAACAGATTTGTCGTCCAGGTTTTTGAGCGTTTTGTTGTTAACCCTGTCCGGTCCTGGGGCTGACTTGCTGTTGAGTCCTTGGAGTGCCGTTCTGATTTCCGCTTCACTGAAGTCTTCATCTAACTTGGGACAAGGACTGCCAGTGTACCGGCCGTGCTCGACCGTCGGTCGTTGCGGGAGGTATTTGTCGCAGAGTTTCATGACGATTTGCTTCTCGCTCGCCGCCCCTTTTTCTTTGTGCAGAAGTCTCTGCATGTCGGCTCTTTGCTTGGATTTGCACTGGGTTTCGCCCAGTAGGTGCCTCAGCAGTCGCCACGTATTTCCGTTGTGGAGTTGGCCATCCGCGGCATTGCAGACTTCGTCCCACTGTTGCTTGCTCAAGGTGTTGCAGTGCTCTTCGATTTGTTTGTTTAAGTCGGCTATCTTTTTTCTCAGCTTTCGATTGAACCGCTGGCCTTGCCATCGGGTTTTTATGGATTTCTTGGCTTCCCAGAGGTGTGCGAGGCGACTGTCCATCTTCTCCGTCAGGAAATCGGAGTGATGGTTTGCGTGGCCTCCCCGACATCCCTGGTCAAGTCTGCGATCCATCTGTCAATGTCACCGATTGGCTCGTCGTCTTGCCGGATATCCCGGTGCTTGCGAAACTTGTCCCAGTCTGTCCATTTGAAGCTTTTGACTGGGAGGGTGGTTCCCGCTCGGGGGATCGTGATCTCGATGATCATGTGGTCGCTACCTAGGTCTTCTAGGGTGTTTCTCCAGGTAGCTCTCTCGATGTTTTTGACCATTGTTAAGTCCGGTGTGGTATCTCTTGCAACCGAATTGCCCATACGCGTTGGGGCGCTGGAATCCGTGATGATCGTGTATCCCAAGTCTTGCGAGTCCTGCCATAACTGTTTGCCCTTGGTTGTGGTGTGGCCGTATCCCCAGGCATGGCACGGCGCGTTGAAATCCCCACCCACTATTAGCGGGTTCAGGCCGGCGAGCTCGGCTGCCTTTTTGAGCAGGGAGAGAAAACGCTGCCGTCTTTTGGATGGGCTACTGTATATGTTCAATATGAAGATGCTATTCTTTTGCGTTCTGTTAGGAATAATTTCTATCATTATATGCTCGGCCTGCGGGCCTGTAATCTCATGTTCAATGGGTACTAGACCCTTTCTGATTAGTGTGGCAATGCCCCTATCGTTTTGGAATTTAGGGACGAGGGCGTGGTAGCCCGGGATGTTGGCCGACGCGCCCACGGTTTCTTGAAGCATTATCACATCGGGTTTGGGTTGGATGTTTCTTACGTATTGTTGTAGGACAGGTTTTTTCCCGGCTATACCTCTGCAGTTCCACTGCCAGACCAATAACTCTTTATCGTGTCTGGCCATCCTGGAGTCTTGAAGAAGAAGCTGTTGAAAAACTGGAGCGGTGCACGGGGGGCGGTGCCACCATGGGAACATCTGAGATTACGGGATTTATATTATGAGTTCCCATGTTTGGCTGTGGTGATTGCGACAGAGACGGTGCCCACATCGCACATTCTTCGAGCTTGACCACCCTGGTTGTGAGGCCGGATATGGCGGAAGACAGAGTGCCGATTGCACTTTGTAGTTCGGTAAGCATGGCTTTTATTTCCGATCTAGCCTGTTCGGCGCGGCTGGTGTCTTGGCTTTGTACGGCTCGCTTTTTCGCGGGTGGGGTTGCGTTGTCCGGTTCCTCGCCATTGTTGCTCGGAGCAGGAGTACTGACGGGAGTGGGTATGGGGATTTGCGCGGGAGGCGCGACCTTTCTCAGTTCGCGTACCTCTTGGGTTAGCTGTTGTACAAGGCTCTTGAGCATGGCGTTCTCACGTTTTATTTCTGCAATTATCTCATTGTCTATGTTCTTTGTGACTTGCGGTTCTGAGGCAGTTACTCCGTATACCCCGCGCCTTGGCGCACCCTTGACCGCGTCTGCCCAGCTCACCTTTTCTGGGAGGGCCTGGATGGATCTGGACCTGGCTCGGCCCGGTCCTGTGGTGCGACTGCGAGCTCTGCTTCTCGACTGGCTGTGCTGGCGGGAACGAGGGGTCCCGGTAGCCGACGTCGATCTGGACCTGGCCCGGCCTCTGGATCTGGATCTTGGCTTTTGCAGGGCGGGGGCTTGATCTTCTCCGGATTCCTTGACCGCCTCGAGTTCTGCTTCCGCTTCGGCTCTTTTCCTTTCCCATCTTCGTTTCTTAACTATATACGGGGTCTTGAATTTTGCTCGGCAGGATTTGTCTGCCGTAGGGTGTTTCCCTCCGCATAAGCGGCAGTTTGGCGTGCACTGGTGATTGGGGTCTGGGTTCTTGGCACCGCAGCCCCTGCAGATCTTGTCCTGGGGATTTGGGCAGACGTCCATACGGTGCCCCAGTCTACCGCATTGGTGACAGATGTCGACCTGCTTCCTGTACAGCGAACAGCGAAGCAGAGTGCCTCCATACCTGACGAGAGTGGGCACTTTTAGGCCTTCGAAGGCGATGATGACTGTGGTCGTGTTGCTAAGACGCTTGGCTGCCAGGGCTGTCGGGTTCCTGTCGTTCACGATCTTGGAGTTAATTGTCCTGGAGTCTTCTTCGAGTGGTATGCCTCGGATGACCCCCTTGGCCGTATGATCGGGCGCCGTTTCATAGGCGTTGACTTCGTATTGGCGGTCGCCGATCCTGATGACCTCGAGCTTCCTGTATTTTTCTGCGTTGGTGCTGCTGGGTGTGCTGATAACGACGATATTTTGCTGGGTGTTGGGGCAAACGGTGTCTTCGCTGGCGTCTTGATCGGACACTCCTGCAGCCCGGTATATAGCTGACGCAATCCTGACTGCGCCAATCGTTGCGGTGTTGAGGCCGCCCTTGGGTCTAACGACGATCTTGATGTCGTTCCTCGGTAGAGCCGGCATTCTGCTGGCCTTGAGTATTTGTTGTTTTACGTTCCGTGAGCGTCGTGGTGGTTGTCGACCGTCTCCCTCGCCGGTGCGGGAGTAGGCTTCGTTCTTAGGTCTATCCCGCGATGCGCTGGGGCCGGACCGGCTTTTGGAGCCGATCATGCACCAACTGGCATCTTCACCGAATTCCTCAGGAGACATCTCCTCTCCGTTGACCTGGACCTCCATGCTTGGCGAAAAGTGATTCTTAGGGCTTGGGTATTGTTAGGCCTGGCGGGCGGTAGCTCGCCTAGGCTTGCCTCCAGGCGTGCCCAGCGTATGAACGCGGCGTCGGCGTTGCTCGGGCGGAAGTGCTTTCTAAAGTAGCCAAACAACGTTTCCCACCTTGAAACTTGACACCAGCACGCTCCTGGCAGCTTGCTGCATTCGAAAATTGCAGAGCTAGAAAAATAGCGTTCTGGCTCGCAGTCACTTCGTCGTCTTTTTCCCCACAGTCTCAAGGTATGAATCTCGTTATCCATTAGCAGCACACATTTCAGCAGCGCAATTTCAGGCATATGCGTGTGAGACTTTGTGTTCAAAGTGTTAGTTTAAAAGAGTATGAAGGACACTTAACAATTTTTATCCTCAAATTTCTCCATTTTCGTTGCCCATAGTGCTAATCCAATGTGCGGACGAAATTTGCAGGCAAACCGGAGCCAGCACGGAGGCTCAGGCGCCTTCCTCGTTCGCTGGCTTCGCAGCTTCAGACAAACGCCGCCGATTGCACGAGCTGGCCAGTTACGCTCGAGCGTAAAAATTTGCGAAGGGTAAAAAAAAAAGGTATCGCAGAAAATATAGCACGGGAAAGTCGCGACAAAACAAAATTAAACGTATAAAGACGATAATAAGAAGTAGCAACGAGTGTCAGTCTATAGGGAGCGACGCATCGGGAAATGAATATGTGGGCTAAATTCGGCACTCCTATACCCGAAAGATGCCCGGATATAACGAGTCCCATTCCTTCAACAACTGAGGTAGATTATTTTTCAACAATTTCAGAGTGTTCGTTGAACGGCACGTCGGGACCTTCCAGAACTCTGTCCCTCGTGTTTTATAAGCTACGTGCTCTAAATTAGTCAGGTCATTTTAACCTAAAGTTATTTTCGTTTAACATTTAAAGGGGCCCTGAACCACTTCTTATAGAAGTGGAGAAAGGCATTTGAAGTAAAAGTAGGCTATTTCATAAATATTTTGCCACAAAAAGTATCTCAATGTATTCAGCAGAAGCGGAGTTATTGGCATTCAAACACCGCCTACGCTGTGCTCCCGTTCCTTCTTCAACGTCTTGCACTGTGAAGGCTACGGCGGAGTGGGTGGGGCGTGCCCACAACGCTCCACCTTCTAAATTTCACCGTGGAATATAGTTCAAATTTCATTTTGGATGTTAACGTAAAAGTCACGACTCCCGATTTTTGCGGCTACGACGCGCTAAACGTAAGCCAAACGCGGTTGTCCTCATCGAGCCCCAATGCGCCTATAGCCAGCGGACTCGTGGTGGCATTTCGCGGCAGCCACGGTATCTACGTTACGTAGCAGACCGCAGCTACCAATGGCAGCGGCGTATGGAAATCCTCTTTATTACTAAATAAGGCGTCCAGAAGAGGATGAGGAGCAAGCTTCTGTTGAAAAGAGAGCGTTCGAGGGAACGGTGACTTCGAGCTCCTCTTGCGAGCTCCACGCACCCCGTACGACAGCAAAGCTGCGCTGAGATGTTCACAGCAGTGTATGCTACCCGCGGACTATGTTATTTCACCAAGCCTGAGGGGCGGTACGGGGCCTCTTTAACGATACTCCCTAATATGTACCGGTAGGAATGATACACTCTTAGTATGCATGCGGTATGTTTTGAACAGCAAATGTGACGCAGTTTCAGCAAACAGAAGGTTATAAATTATGCGTAATACATCTATGTACAGCTGGCTCTGACGTAGCCTACCATCCCATGTTTCTAAATAAAAAATAACCAAAACCAAAACAAAGTAAAACAACGCAGACAAACCTACTCCGACTTCTGAAATATATATTAGTCTTTCAGAAGTCGGAGCAAGTTTGTCTGCGTTGTTTTGTTTCTTTATTTGTTTGTTTGTTTGTTTTGCTTTTTGTTTTTTAATGTAGATGCAGAAGTATGGGAAGGTAGGCTACGTCAGAGCCGCCTATACAAAAATCCCAGATTCGTTACGCAAGAAAAATAAAAAGAAAAAAAAGAGAAAATTTTTGAAATACACAATACAGAGACGAACGCAAGCGCATAAGGATTGTGGTTCGCCAGGCTAAGTGGCAATAGTGCAAGTGAAAGACAAAAAGATAGTTGTAAATAGCCTGACTAGTTCTGCAAGTGTGCAAAGGTTTCTATTCAATATGCCCGTTATAGGGCTCAATTTTTGCTATACGAAATTCAGGTGCGCATTCAATGTTAACTTTTAAGAAAAAATATTAAATTAGCAGAATTTTACTAGATTTGGTAATATCTATTCTTGAAGTGCTTATGGTAATATCATATTACCCGGAAACTTGCCAATTCTTGGCATTAAAATTTAGTGCTTCTGCCTTTGCGCATTACAGACGTATTAAACACGTTAAAGGCGTACTAAACCTGGGGTATTAAACCTGTTATTGTTCGTCTATGCTGTGGTTTGCGCATCAGAGCCTCAGTTGCGTTTGCGCCATAAAAACCTACGTAACTAACTTTTCGTCTATGACTCTATAAAGATTCTAGACCTTTCGTTCGTTTAGCACTCCCACAGATGACTATGTTGGCTACATTAAAACCGGCCATCCAATACACAGTTGAGAAATATTAAATACTCATTACCCATAAATACTTACACACATGCCGGAAATAAACCTACTTAGTTTACAAAAAATAAACGTAAATAAAAGACAAAAAAAAGACACCGAACGAGGAGCACCCACGTTGAGTAAAAATTAATGGGCACTGTACAATAAAAACGCTACTATGCGCGTAACACGTGAATGTCGTTTTTCAAGTAATCCTGACATCGAGCACTGAATTCACAGAGTTCATAAAAATCTACAATTCAAATCAGATTAATTAGATTGCTGTCAAGAAGAAAATCCCACACGGCTGTCAAGGCACACCTTTGTTTAGCGGTGCATGACCATGGACCAAGTATATTTTCGTAATGGAAAATTCACTTTTGTTCAAGTGGCTTAACTTGAAAATAGACTCGCTATTGTTTCTTGTTTTTTTCTTATTTACAGACGCTTCTTTTTTCACTGCGTGAAAACGAAGACAGTTATTATGTTCACAAAATTATCCAATTATTATGTTCACAAAACACCTTATAGTAGGGTCGACTCGATACAGCAATGACGTATTCGTTTGCTACGCACCTTTCATACTACATGACTGCACATGTTTCAGACAATGTCCCACGCACCTTACGTAGAACGCTCGTGGCGTCAAATTGGACGCATTCCAGACGTTTTCATCTGTCGCAATTCGTGCATAAGTAGCTATAGACTGCATGGTCGTCAGCCCAAGCAGAGTGACTTTTCAGCATCGGGAGGAAGAGGTATTGCTTTGCATATGTTACTCAAAGGACACAAAAAGGAACGTTGTTGCCCTTTTCGTTCCCTCTCGTGTTCATGTTCGCACGCCTGCCTTTGAGTAATGTTAATACCTACCAACTAACTCAAGGTTCCATTGTTCTAAATTGCTTTGTACCGCTCACGACAACACGCGGTACGTGGACCCGTCTTCAACTTCCTTCTAGAAGAAAAAAATAAGAGAGAAAGAAAAAAATAAGAAAACGAAGGGTGGTTCCCACACGCGTAAAAATGAGAAAGAAAATTATGCAGATCCCACGCACTGTGGGAACCGATATAACCGAAGCTTTCCTTCCATTTCATTTTATTACCTTGAAGACCCGCGAAGGGTGTCACATAAAGGGTTACATAACCAACATTCGGAAACATGTTACATAACCAACATTCAGACGTCTTATAGTGTTCAATACAATGAAAAGTGATTTGTAATAATTTCCCTAAAAGTGCATGAGGACGTAATGACAGCGATGTCACTGGATAAGTCATTCCAATCTGCTACAACACGGGCAAAGAAATGAGGCGGCAAAAGTGACAGTGCGGGCACGTGGCCGGGAAATTTGAAATGAATGACGCGTGCGGTGAGATATGCGGGCTGGAGGGACAATGTAGGGTGCTCAGCATAGTGAACTATGGAAAAACTTGTGAAGTAATTAAAGACTGGCAATACGGCGACGGAGGGAAAATTGCAATAAACCCGATTCCGCTTTCAAGGATGATACACTGATGTCGTGCTGCTCTGCTTTGAAGTGATTCAAGTGCACTGATAAGGTAGGCGTGATGCGGGTTCCAAGTGGGTGATGCGCATTCTAACTTAGATATGACGAGAGTTTTGTATGCTTGAAGTTTTAGGTGTTAACGGGCATGGCGGTGATGACGACGCAAGAATCCAAGCGTCTTATTAGCAGACGAAATTACATTCGCGCTGGTTGCTTTGATTGACGATAATTAGCAGTGATGCTGCCGGCAAAAACTTTCTTCAGCATTTAGCCTAACACGAGAGCGGTGAGTTAAACGTTACCGTGCGTGCACCGCTGCTGTTTGTCTGCGTAGTACACAGAACACACAGGGAGAGGCGTTTGCTTGAGGCGTTGATGTGAGCCATATATTTCATAACCTCTGAAATGGCTGAGCATTGTCATTGTCTCACATGGCACATCGAATCGTGGCAGAAATATTAAACTTGAATTGGATTATGGGACTGTACGTGCCAAAACCACAGTCGGATTATGAGGCACGCTGTAGTGGCGGATTCCGGATTAATTTTGACACCGTGGTGTTCTTCAACGCGTCCCAAAATCTAGTGCCACGTGCGTTTTCTATTTCGTAGCCGTCGAAATACGGATGCCGCGGTCGCGATAAAATCCGCGACCTCGAGCAATGGCACAACCGCGAAGCTACCGCGGCGGGCACAGAAGTGTTGATTTGACGGGCGGCGGCGGCGGCTCAGCAGCAGCAGCAGTGGAAAAGTCGAAGGAAGAGGGAAAGAAAGCTTCGCTTTAAAAAGAAAGAATAATAAAAAGAAGGGCGGATCCCATACAGGTGATATCTACTCACATGCACCGCTCATATGCACTGCACAGGCAGTGCTCATGCAACTATAGACCTTTTACAGCACAATATCCATGGGCGCCGCCATATTTGCTCACGTGACAACCCCTGTCATTGAGTGCCTTCTGATCGGCGTTTGCTGGCTTGTTTACAATGGCCACGGCGGCGGCAGGCACGGCTAAGACAGCCGCTATTTCGGCCAACACTGAGCAGTGAGCGGGTAGGCGACACAAGACTCTGGTCGAAGCTGCAGAAGCAATGTAAGTATGCATTTTATTTATCCATTCTGCCTGGGCTAGAGATACGTGCCTAAAGACGGGCTTTAGATACACATTGGTCGGCCTGCCGTGGAAGCATGCAACTCGCTGCCACAAGGGCAAGACCAGTCACCCCTTTACGCACGTCAGACAGCTGTACACGTGGTGAAAGCGGCAGGCACGCGGGAGGATATGGCGACATCGGCGTTCCGCTCTCACAGCCTTCAATAGAGATGGGTGACCTAGGAGGAGGTGATAAGATCCTGATAAATAATAATATTTGGGGTTTTACGTGCCAAAACCACTTTCTGATTATGAGGCACGCCGTAGTGGAGGACTCCGGAAATTTTGACCACCTGGGGTTTTTTAACGTGCACCTAAATCTAAGCACACGGATGTTTTCGCATTTCGCCCCCATCGAAATGCGGCCGCCGTGGCCGGGATTCGATCCCGCGACCTCGTGCTCAGCAGCCCAACACCATAGCCACTGAGCAACCACGGCGGATGATCCTGATAAAATCAGATGAAACATCATGACAAGGACTCAATTAACGAAACGCGGATTCTACACATTCGTGCTGGTTTCGGTTCTTGTTTTCGTAGTGTTTTGTTTTCACGACTGTACAGTTGCGCGGAGCCATCAAAACGGCCACGACGCATCACTTCGACTCGATGTACCCCTGAGGCTGGAAGAATTGTCGGCGCCCCACCAGAAAGTAAGTTCATCCTCGCGCGTGACCAAGGGCACATTGGTCAAGGACTGGTGAAAGGAGAAAGGGAAGACGCAGCGCAAGGATTACGATGCGAAGAGGCGCGGCTCCGAATGCCAGTCATGTTGCGTAAAGGTCCGCGGAAAAGAAGCTTTCCGGAAGGGTGTACCAAGACCACGACGACTGACGACATAAGGCCGCCAGCGAAAAAAGAAAAAAGAAGCTAAGAAGAAGGTTCCGTGAGACGTGTCTGACCCACTAGCGTTGTCTTCCTTTTTTTTTTCATTTTATCTTCGAAGAGCTGTTTTAGCACGCAGGCCACGTTTGATGCATGTGTTGTAAGGGCACCGTCTCTATCTCTCTGTCGACGAATCAACGCCGCTTTTCGCACGGTTTTCTCCGTTAATGAATAGGCATGGCACTCTTTTCGCGTCAACGTGGGACGAGAACTCGGATAACACCGCGAAAACGAGACGCGGCGAATACTCGTGGACCATGGAGGCCGGTGGGCAAACAAGTGCACACTTTCCCATTTTGATAGGATTCCTGTAGAAACCAATGGGACACCGCATCAAGCCGCTATGATGAACCTTATACCTTTAACTCACGTTGCTTCAGCTCAATGCGTTATCAACAGAGAGGTCACAATTAAAGTATTATTAAATCGATTAATCAGTTAATATATCTTGTGGCTCCGCAGCCATTAATTACGACATATATCACAGCCCGGATGTTGCTATAATACTTTAAATTTATTCAATTAATCAATTAGTCAATAGGTCAGACAGTCAATCAACTCAGCCCCTGATTTGGCTGAAGCCTTCTCGCTCTACCTTGTATAACACTGCACGGTGAGTGCGCGCCCCCCGCAATATTGTAGGTTCCCTCGTTTTGAGCGGCTGCTAGTATTATAGCAGAAGACATTCTTGCGGTTGCCTTCTGGAGAAATGACGTGAAGATTTCGAGATAGGTTTCTACAGACGTGCGTGTATACACCAGGGAGTTTACACGACAATACAATTTCCTCATGGCAAACCTTGTAGCGTGTCCCGCTTATCATGGCGAGGAAACCCGTGAACAATAAGTTCCCGCTTTCCCTGCACACAACGCACCGACTCATTCGCCGCACATGCGCAGTGTGTTTCATGCGTGTGTTCATCTGAGACGTCGCAAATGACAACGCGCTCATCATTGTAGGCCAAGGCAGCGTTCGCATGCTTGCACACGTCCTCTAACCGAACGGTTTATTGGGAACGAAGGCGGCAGCCACTGCATTCAAGTGGACATTGCTCCTGCTGGAGCTATTTGCCATTTCACAAACTATTTGTCAGCAACTCGTGCGTTTAATGAGTGCGCATAATACAAGACGGAACGCTTGAATGATACGCGCATGATTGACAACGCGTGCACTATTATGACAGGCGCATGCGCGTTGGAAGAAAGTTGTTCGGATGTATCCGGGTCAAGAAGCAAGCAAAAGGAGGACAATCGTGGCCTAGAGGTTTATATATATATATATATATATATATATATATATATATATATATATATATATATATATATATATATATATATATATATATATATATATATATATATATATATATATATATATATATATATATATAGTCATATTATAAGAAGCCAACAAGCACTGACACCAAGGACAACACAGGGGAAATTACTTGTGCTTAATAAATGAAATAAAGAAACGATAAATTATTGGAAATTAAAGTGGATGAAAAACAACTTGCCGCAGGTGGGAACCGAACCCACAAACTTCGCATGGGTTCCTGGGAAATAATACGTACAAAACGTAGAATAAGACGATTCCGCAAAAGTAAACAAATCCCACCAAGGTGTCCAACTTGCATGCTCAACTAAAATTAGTGTTACGGGAATTAAGAAAAAGCATTTTAACGAAACGCTTCCTGGGTTCCTGAAGTATTCTCCACAGAAGTTTTGGATGCACTTAAAATATAGAAAAGAAGAGACAGACCAGGTAAAGAGCGGATCTGAAGTGATCACAGAAAAGACGCAGATAGCAGACTGCTTTAATTTAACTTCCAGTCAGTATTTACGAAGACGAGAACAGAGCGAGGAAACAAGGAATGCTGTGAATTGGGCGCCTGCGAAATGGGCCCACCAGAAAACACTCAGGCAGGCATATTTCACCAATTGCTTACGCTTGATACCAAAAAAAGCAAGCGGACCAGACGGGATACCAAGTGATCTTTTGCGGCGATATGCTGAATGGGTGTTATTTTATCTAACAATAATCTTTAGAAAATCCTTGAAAACCAGTTCACTACCTCAAGATTGGCGCAGCGCTGTTGTGATTCCAGTTTCTTTTTAAATCCAGCAATCGAAGTCAAGCTAGCAACTATCGTTCCATATCACTTACTTCTGTGATTTGTAATTTTATAGAGCATGCAATAGCAAAGCATATCATTCGTTTTCTCGAAGCGAGTAATTTTTTATTTTCATCACAATATAAATTCCGAAGCGGATTATCCACTGTTTCGCAACTCATTGAGACGGTCCATGATTGTTATCTAGCTCTGGATGCCTGCGAATAAATTGACGTCATCTGCATAGATTTCGCAAAGGCCTTTGGTAAGGTACGGCTTTCTAAATAGCCTTTTAAAATTCAGAACGGCGGTATTGCTCCAGGCATTGTGAACTGGAGTGCAGCCTATTTGAGTGGTCGTGTGCAATCCGTCCGCATTGAAAACTAATTGTCTCATTCACTAGAAGTCTTGTCTGGGGTTCCACAAGGGTCAGTAATGGGGCCGCTATTGTTCTTGAATTACATCAATGATATTTCCAGTGTTCTTGAGTCACGTGTTAAAATAAAGCTGTTTGCCGAAGATTGTTTGCTTTATTCTACAGTGGCAGATAAAACCGACCAAAAGAAAGCTAATCGATGCCTCCAAGGTTTACATGACTGGTGCATAAAAGGGGGAATGGAAATAAACTGGAAATCGACGTTTGCTCATATAAGAAGAAAGAACACCGCGCCTTCCGTTGACTTTAAAATTGGTGACCTCTGTTGAATGTACGTAGCTTCAGTTATTTAGGGGTGATAATAATAATAATAATATTGCCTTAATAATATTTGGGGTTTTACGTGCCAAAACCACTTTCTGATTATGAGGCACGCCGTAGTGGAGGACTCCTCCTCCACTACGTTCACTCCTCCACTCCTCCGTTCAAATTTGTTAAAGCGGCTTAATATAACTTTCTCGAATGCTTTAGATAGAACGGGTAGAATAGAGATAGGTCTGTAATTGATCATGTCATTTTTGTTTCCCTTTTTATAAACAACAGTTACCCGTGCAAGCTGCATGTTATGCGGAAAGACACCTTGACTAAGACCAAGATTAAAGATATGTTTTATAACTGGTGCAAGGAGATCAGCGATATACTTAAGAGGTTTAGTTTTAAAACCATCGACATCTTTGCTATTACTGTGATTTAGGCTAGCTATTGTTGTAGATACTTCAGCCTCGCTTGTCGGGTTGAGAAAAATTGTTTCTCTATTCTATCGAAGGTTTTCCAGATTGTTGTAAACGGTATCTTGTACTTGAAGATTAACAAAATATTTATTAAACTCATCCGCAAGTGGTTTCCCCGTTACTTCGGTATCATTTATAATCAGTTTCTGGATCACATTTGGTGAGGCCTTATAATTCAGTACTGAAGCTAATCCCTTCCATGTGACATCTGTGGATCCTCTTTTGAAATCTAGAAGATTTGCAAAATATTCACGTCGCGCTTTTTGCTAAGTCCTTGTTCAAACGATTTCAATAAACTTTAAATTCTTTACATTTATTCTGATCTTTAGTTTAGTTAAATAGATTGTAAAGGTAATTTTTGTGATTTATTCTTACACTCAGTTCAGCTGTAACCCAAGGTTTCCTTGTCTTTCTCTTTGTTTAACAGATATTTCAGAAAAACTGGTTGCAATATAGGCTGCAGTATTTCAAGAAACTTATCATAAGCTACATTGACATCGCCAGTTTCTAAGACGTTCTTCCAGGATACTTCTTCTATTTTTTTTAGGAATATCAGAAGGTTCTGTTCTGTAATATGTTGGGCTGTCAACGTCTGTCTGGACAACTTACTGCGTACGTATCCTTTAGTGCAAAGAAATATCGGTAAGTGGTCACTCAGGTCGAAAGAAAATACTCCCGACATAAGTTCATCCTGGCTTATATTTGTAAGAAACATGTCAATAAGCGATTGTGAATTCACAGTTACTCTTGTCGTGAGATTAATTACATTTCTAAGCCCATTGGTATTTAACGGGATCTCGAAATTGGTTTTTGTCCTATCATTTTTCATCATATCAATATTCATGTCCCCAACGTAGAAGAGGCTCAAGTTATTACTACTGATACAGGTAAATAGTTTGTCTAAGTAGTTAAAAATGCAATGTTGAACCGTTTGGTAGGCGGTAGCATACAAGTGCTGTGTTTTGTAGTTTAACAGTCAGGAATTTCATAGTCACTTGTTGTTACTGAACATTATGAAATAATTTCGCAGTCGTAGTCCTTTTTAACCAAATACATATCCCGCCACCCCGACCAGAGGGACAATTTAGATAGAATGTTTCGTGTGTTGGAAGTCTGTAGACATTTGTTTCATCAGTGCTCCATGTTTTGGTTAACATAATAACGTCAAACGGTTGTCCTACTCGGTCAAAAAATAAGCTTAATTCCGATTCCTTTCTGTTAATTGATCGCACATTAAGGTGAAAGCATTTGAAGGACTTGAGGAATTCTTTTCCTATGTAGTTCTAGAAGGATTGTGGGAGTAGGTAGGTGTCCGTATCGGAACTTGCACCCGGAACTTGCCTCTGTTTGACATCTTTTATGTTGTTTTCTTGTTCTGTAGCGCTAAGAGGGTGTCATATTTTCACTCATGAACTGCAACTCAATGTTGTGGACAGCTTCCGTCAAGGGCACCGACTTGTCAAGGTTGGCACTGATTTCCTGCATCCACGACCGTACATTTCGCGAGCCAGATTCTGTGCTCGGTTGTTCGGTTGCTTCTACACGAGTTTTTGTACGTCGACAATCTGTGCAGCGCCACACTTCGCGATAGACTTCACCCTTTGCTTTCAGCGTGGCGTCTGAGATGCCCGCACATTTTCCTGTGTGATATTTACCAACACACTCGCTACAGTCGATGACAGCCTTTTCTTCACAAATCTGCTCACCACATCCTAGGCACTTCATAACTGAAGTTAAGTACACCTTGGCAGCAGCAGCACCACCACCAGGAAGTGCGAGAAGAAATATTATTTTATGCGAAGCATATTACGAGAGCTCAACCCAGCTCCTCAGGCGCGGCGGTGTCGCCTTCAATACCACGTGACACCGTGACGTCACGACAGAGGAGAAGTGGCTTTGGCTCAACTTTTGCAAGATGGGCTGGGTGGGAATCGAACCAGGGTCTCCGGAGTGTGAGACGGAGACGCTACCACTGGGCCACGAGTACGATGCTTCAAAGCGGTACAAAAGCGCCTCTAGTGAATGCGGTGTTGCCTTAGAAACGAGCTGTTTCTAAGGCTCAGTCGTGCGTCGCTTGCTCAGGCGCACATTTCGTTTCCGCGCCGAACGCTGCGTTGCTCGACGCTCACCGCGTCCAATGCGGGGCGCGTAGTCGCTGCGCCGTAGCCCATTTACTTACACCCCTTGGCGGGTCGACGGGAACGCTGTCGCGTTCCACTCTTGAAGGCGAAGCAGAGTAACGCATGAGTTGTTTCTTCGTCTAGCCGAACCAAATATAGCCAAGCAACAGCAGTTCACCAGGCTAAACAGTGGTTCAACAACTAAAATAAAGGCTAGTATGCTTCGCATCCTGGGCTTAACCTTACCTAAGCCACAGCCATTTTTTTTTTAGTGGAAGGAAATAAGCACTTAGTTGCAATGATACAGGGTAGATTCTTAAGTACGGTGTATTTCGGTACCACTGCCGCTGCCAATGTGTCGGTCGCCTCCTTCCGTGCTTCTTTTATACGGTTGATCCGTTGACGGCAGCGCCCCCTCGTTGCAACGACGATGTGAACGCCGTGATGTGTGTTCAGGCAGGCTTCTTGCACGTGTGTCCAAATCAGCGATATTACCCCGGCCCGGCAGGATCACGTCGGCTTCTTCGCTTCCTGCAATGATACAGGGTAGATTCTTAGGTACGGTGTCTTTCGGTGCCACTGCCGCTGCCAATCATTCATGACCTATGCTGGCGCCTCCAGGTGGAGGAGGTCTGCTCTAGGGCTTGCAGGAAACTGTTCTTTTTGAGAAAAAAGTTGCAGCATGCACCAAAACATTTGAAGCTAACTGCGTACAAAACATTTGTTCGCCCGGGCTCGAAGTACGCCTCCTCGTTTGGAGCCCTCACCAACCGTACTTGCGAGATAAACTCGAAAAAATTCAGAAAACTGCTGTGCGTTTTGTTTGTTCGCGTTATAGGAGAGCCGATTCTGTAACAGAAATGTCGAAATGTTGCGACTTGGAACTGCTAGAAACACGACAAAAAACAACAACGAATGAAATTGTTTTTCCACATAACCAGGAATCAAATAAGAATAAACAAAGAAACATAAATTCGTCCCCCTCTTAAACACATTGCGCGTTTAAACCACAGTGCCAGTATATAGCCTTATAAGACACGCCTTGATGGTTTTCAACACTCGTTCTTTACTTCATGTATTAGCATGTGGAATGGCCTTCCGGACTGCACAGTCAATGCAAAAAATGTTAGAGTTTTAGACACAGCTTGCAGTTTTCATACATGATATCCACACCAACTTGGATGGCGACGTACACACTGACGCGACCTTTCTTGATTATGCTAAAGTGTTTGATAAAGTTCCTTACGAATGATTGCTTGCGAGAGTCTCCCAACTATATTTACATCTTACCGTTTTAATACAGATTACAGAATTTCTTACTAATCGATTGCGTTATATTATTGTAAATAACCACCTATCCACTCCGTTTCCAGTAACGTCAGGCGTTCCCCAGGGATTGGGTCTTGGCCCGCTCCTATTCTTAATCTATATCAACGACTTACCTTCCCATGCATACTGTAATATACGCATGTTCGCCGATGACTGTGTTATCTGCCGCGCCGTACTAAATCAGATAACCCTACAGAGTGACCTTGCTATTGTTTCACAGTAGTGTACCACCTTGTTAATGACATTAAACGTCAACAAATGCAAAAGCATGTCGTTCACCTGCAGCCATAATCCTCGGAGGTTTCCGTACACAATTACTAATTTGGCTCTATAATCAACGGACACTTACAAATACCCTGGTGTCACTGTGTCAAACGTCCTGATTTGGCGTACGCATGTGCATAATATCATTTGAACTTCTAACAAAACTTTAGGCTTCATAAAACGTCAGTTGCGGAACGCTCCAAGTCACGTAAAATTACTTGCCTACACATCACTTGCACGACCGAAACTGTATTACGCCTCCGCAGTCTGAAATCCGCGTCAAGCATATCTCATCGACGCTTTTGAAGCAGTACAAAGCCGCGCCACTCGATTCGTCCATTCTTCATACTGATATGACGTCAGCGTCATGTCACTGAAATTACTATCTGGGCTTCCAGACCTCGTTCTACATCGGCGCATCGCTTCCCACTGTCTTTACCACAAGTTATTTTACAGTTCTGCGCTTCATCAACCGCCCTGCATCACGTCCACATCGCGCATGCCGGACCAGCCACCAGCAGCAGGTTTAACAACCACGGTCACGATCAACCTTTTCATCCTCGTTTTTTCTTCGCATCGCGGCAGGCTGGGACAGCCTCCCTCTTGCCATTGTCGACATAACCTGCCCATCCGTATGTTCGCAACACGTCACTGACAGTCTCTAAGTTGTACTGTAATTTTCATTATATATGTTATGTGTACTTATGTGTGTGTTTGCAATATACATATGTGAGTATTAATATGTGTGCATCTCCTGTGTGCGTGCGTGTGTGTGTGTGTGTCTGTGTGCGTGCGTGTGCGCGCGCGTGTGTGTGTGTGTGTGTGTGTGTGTGCGCGTGCGTGCGTGCGTGCGTGTGTGTGTGTGTGTGTGTGTGTGTGTGTGTGTGTTTGTGTGTGTGTGTGTGTGTGTGTGTGTGTGTGTGTGTGTGTGTGTGTGTGTGTGTGTGTGTGTGTGTGTGTGTGTGTGTGTGTGTGTGTGTGTGTGTGTGTGTGTGTGTGTGTGTGTGTGTGTGTGTGTGTGTGTGTGTGTGTGTGTGTGTCTGTCGAATTTTGCACCCACTCCTTATGTAATACCGTGCAAGTCGAGGGTCTTTAAGGAAAATAGACTCAACTGAACTGAACGTCACGTGGCGTTGTAAACATGTGATACGAATAACGTCAGCCAGCGTGTGCGTCGAATGTCGAATGAGAAAACAGTCGCTATAATGTGGCGCAAAAGCGCCGGTTGTAAAAATGAGCTCTGAACGCAGTCACAGCAACAGACAGCCTTCCAACCGTGCAAGGAGGTATACTGCTAGCGCGTAAATTATGCTTGCAAGCAGCACGAGGTACACTTGCACTGGAATGACGCAAGCGACAGGCGGCTACGCGTCGTGAGAGCAACTACGTTTGACCTTTTCCTTTATAGAGAAATATCGACACGTCGAAAGCACACGGATGCCATGGAACACCACGGCAGTTGATGCAGGTGGAAACGCTGTCACTCGCGATTAAGGTTCGAAGAAGCCTTCTTCCTCCACTCGCTGCTGACACGCCGATATATGCATCCGCTGTCGCCGCGAGCAAATCCGACGACGCTTTCTTCTCTTGCCGAGTCTCTTTACAAACGCGGCCCGAGCATGTCCTTTAGTTCATTGCGAAACGAGTTGAAAAGAATCCAAGAAAGAAATGAAGAGCAGGAGAAGGAAGCTACACGAATGAGCGGTCACAGACGCACTTATAGCCCTCGAATCGACTTGCGCGCGCTTAAAGACCACCGCCACTGTCAAGCGCCTCCCTACTTTTTCTTCTGACGTGAATGGCATGCAGGCGAACCGGACGACATATATACATTATGGTTCGCTCGTGCCTAACTGCGCGGTTCTCGTCTCAGTGAGGAATTCGTGTACAGCGTGGCAGCGAAGACAGACGCAATAGATGTCGCAACAAATCGTTCACGGTCGTACTTCAGCGGTTGTACACGTCGTGTAAGAGCACGTATAATTAGAAAGGAAAAGGAAAGAAGGAGGAAAGAAAATCGATTATTTGGTGGGCTGCAATTCACTTGGGCAGTTGGACCAACCAAAGCAGAGAAATGGCGCCTGGTTACTACATGCTACGTTTATAGTGCGTAGCTAATAAGAAAGCACTTGCCCAGCCATCCAGTACGTTGTCCAGTGCTGACGTTGGCGCTGTGGCACTGTCGTTGCCAACGACAAGAAAAGTGCGGGCGAGCGGAACGAGGAGGAAGTCTCTTCTTGTTGTACGCATGAAGAGCTTCTTCAATATTTGCAAAGCCAGGACAAGGAAAAGAAGGCAAGCAAAGGAATAAGGCACGCACCGGTTTGTTCGGAAGAACAAGGTACCTGCGTCTGGCGCGGTTGCTCGCCCAGAATGCAAAGACGCAGTCATTAACAGACGTTAACGACGGCCTTTAAGGATTACAGCGTTGGCGTAAGAAAAGAAAAGATGGTAACATGTCGACGGGTGTAGCATACAGGCTTGAGCTGCGTTTGGTCCTCTGTAGGGTGGACAGCTGAAAGACGCTGTAAATGCGCTAGAGGCGAATGGGCAGAAAGACGGAGAAAGACCATTCGGCGACGGAAGTCTGGAACGAGCTATCCTGAAGGGCAGTACGTGCATTGCTGACGCGGCTGAGACTTGGTTTCGTTCACCCACTGTTATCGTGCAAGAGAAACCTGTACCTCCAGCGACGCGTAGAGCTGGATGACGTAAGAGGCTTCCTTTCAGAGTCGTATTGACGTGAGGAGTTATACATGCACGACAGGCTTCGGTTGTGGTACAATGTATTTCATGGAGTCTATTACTTCTATTTTGTAAGCGAAGAACGATTGTACTGAGCAGAAAACAAAGTGTGTGTGTGTCTCTCGGCAGCTTCGCGGCGGATGGTTCAATCACCAGGAAGGCTGCCAAATGACATACCACGGTATTTTTCTTTTCGCACAGCAATGCGTATTAAATTATAAGCTTGATTTTACTAGGCGTATAATATATTGTAGTAATGCATATAGATAAGGTACATTAAGATGACAATAATATTCCCGTTCTTTTACCGTTCTCTACTTTTTAACTTAGCTCATTTAGTCAACGCAGAACCTTTTTCCATTTAGCGCAAAAGGTTGTAAACACGGAACACAAAGGTATAAGAATACGACAGGCACTGCGTTCCGCTTTCAACGATATTTTCTTTATTTATTATTATTTGCAGGTACTGTTGGCCGATTGGTCCATTACAGGGGTGGGGTAGAAATATGGCACAAACCCCATCATTGCTTACATAAAGCAGCAATGTATAGCTAATACATTGATTTATAAATCACAGCGTACCATTATACATAATTATAATACAAAATCTGACATAACAACAGTCATGCCAAACATAAAGCAGCAATGTATAACCGAAAAATGCATCACAATATTGCATTCTACAACTTACATGATGCATGTTATATCACATACATCACAAAATTATACATAAAAGTACTGCATTCTACAACTTACACGAGATATGTTAGATCATGAGGATTCACTTAGAAAATATTTTGTAACCTTGGTTTCAAAATGGTCTACAGTTTGAGAATCACTTATAGCATCCGGTAAATCATTCCAGCCTCTTATGGTTCTTGGTAAAGAAGATGCATATGTGTTCACACGAGATTGAGATACTAGAAAGTTTCTGCGGTAGTCACTTCGTAGGTTCCGGACTTGTCGCGGAATTAGGTACTGCGCTGCATCAGTTAAATAAATTTTGAGAAAGCAAAAACAAGAATTTTAGTCTGGCTATGCGACGGCGTTACAAGAGGGGCGGGGGGGGGGGGGGGGGGGGAGGGGCAGGGGTAAATGTAGTTCTTGCAGCATCTCTATTACAGAATCAGTACGGAAGTACCTTGAAAGAGTAAATCTAGCCGCCCTTCTTTGCACCCGCTCAATTTTATGAATGAATCCTTTTTGGTAGGGGTCCGATATGATGCTTGCGTATTCCAGTGTAGGCCTTACTATTGTTAAACACGCTGGTAACATTACGGGCGCTGGGGCGAGTTTTAATTTGCGACGTAAGAACCATAACGTTTTTTCAGCACTAGAGCAAATATTAGTGATGAGTTGAGTCCAGTTGAGATCTTTAGATATTGTTACTCCTAAGTATTTACATTTGTTAACGGTAGTTAGCCCAGTGGAACTTAGTTGATAATCAAAATTTAGGACGTGCTTAACCTTGTTGGTAACACGTAAAACAACAGTTTTTTTCTTTATTTACTTGCATTTTCCAAGTTTCACACCATTTTTCAACAGACGCCAGTGCATCGTTGTGCATTTTTTTTATCCTTGTGGTTACATATTTCTCGATAAATTAAACAGACAACGGCGAACAGTCGTACACTTACGTTTTCATTAATATCTGAACAAATATCGTTACTATAAACGAGAAATAATACCGGTCCAAGGACAGACCCTTGAGGGACGCCTGAAGTTACAAATAAACTATCGGACTGGTGGTCGTTTATGTCCACGTACTGCTTCCTGCCTGATAGATATGACCTGACCCATTCCACTATATTGTTATTTATTCCAAGCGGTTTCAATCTGATAATTAATTCATTATGAGGAACCCTACCAAAAGCTTTTGAGAAATCAAGGCATATCGCATCAACCTGTTTTTTGTTATCTATTGCTTTTGAAAAGTCGTGGATGGTTTCAACGAGCTTCGTGAGAGTTGACAGCTTTTGCCGGAAGCCATGTTGGTTCCAATGTAGTGCTTTCTTACATGCTAGGTACTTATATATTGCCTTCGATATTATATGTTCGGCGAGTTTGCAGCGGACGCAGATTAAATAAACTGGTCAATAATTTTCAATTTTCTGCTTATCACCGGTTTTGTGTATCGGGATAACTTTTGCAACAAGCCAGTCGTCTGGGACCCGTTTTTGTTGCAAGGATGCATTAAAGATAACTTCTAGGTATCTAGCAACCCATTCAGCGGACCTTCGCAAAAAGGCATGTGGAATTCTATTCGGACGGACAGATTTTTGTTCTTTGATGTTTAGCAGCAGTGATAGTATTCCTTCATAGCTAATTCGTACTTCTGGCATATCTAAAAGTGTGAATATGATGTTACTGTAGTTGGAGCAGTACGATTAGAATCATTTGAAAAGGCAGAGTGGAAGAACTTGTTATGGTAAGACGCAATTTTTGAACAGTCAGTTATGGTTTCGTCGTTAGCAACAATGCTGATTTGGTTTTGAGTGGTCTGCGACAAGTGACGCCAAAGCTTTTGCGGAGAAGATATCATGAAGATTGGAAGCGTTTCTTCGTAATATTTCTTTTTTGCTTGCCTAAGCTTTATTCGCAACTGTGCAGATAGGTTAGATATCTTTTCACAATTTTTTTACTTTCCTTTGTCTTCCTATTTATCGCTTCAAACGAACAATCTCTTGCGTTATCCAGGGATTATGTTTATTACTTCTTATTTTCCTCAATGGTACGAATGAGTGTACGCAGTGCAAGATAATGGTTTTGAATCTTGCCCACAACGCATTGACGTCATCGTCAGAGCTCAGACTGTCTAGATGAAACGACAAATAATCAATGATGCTCGTGTTGTGAGCTTTATTATAATTGGGGACGTGCGCAGTGCTTTATTTAAGATTTGTTGCGGGAACCTTAGTTTTGATTTGTACAAATACAAGTTGATTATGTAATATGCCAGCCTTAACTGCTACCTGATAATTTTCAGAAGCAAGTGAGAATTCGTGGGATCCCTAGAACTTAGCCATAACGAAACAAAGGTCGAGCCCCGTCGACCTCACGGCCGTCACTGCGCCTCTTCGAACAACAAGCACCACCTTGCGAGTTCAAAGTTCTGTCCCGCGGCCTGCACCGGCCGTCCACAGAACCACCTCGCAGGTCGACGTGCGCGCGTGTGTGTACCGTAAGGAGAGCCGCTCAGCTGCGAGGCGACGGCCTTCGCGTAACTTTCTACACCACATATGCTGGCACTGGACGTCGCGTCGTCACACCGCAGAGATACTCGAGAGGCACGTGGCTCGGGGGGCGAAGCGTGCGCGTACGTGACCGACGACACGACGGGCGAATCGCTGTTCTTCAGCCGCGCTATCCATTCGGCTGACCGCGGCAAGCGACCTCCGCAGGGAGCGGAGAGGTCGCGCGGTCCACGGCGGCCAATATAATAACTGGGCGTTATACAACGTTGTGGAGGACGCTCGCTGAATACCGATGGCGCATTTTGGACGCGCCGCTTATACGTGTGATATATACTGCGCGATGTGCCGACCAACGGGCGGTTGCATCATCCTTACATAAACTTCTCGTGTGGGTGCTCTTCAAACACAGCCAGGGGTAAGTCGAGGGTCATCCTGGAGGCCTAAATGATCACCCGATTAATGACTCACGCGCGATCGGCGCGGCGATTATAGTTTCGGAGTTGGCCTCGTCGGGAACGTGCCTCCGTTGTGCCAACTATATTACATGCGCGCGCTTTATTGGGCGGCGAAATTAAAGCAGCTGATTCCAGCGTCTCCAAATTGGTGTCGGGTGATTTGCGGGTGTGTAATGCGCCGTGTACGGCTTTGAGTGATGTCATTGCGCAACGGAAGAGCGTCGCCCACGTGTCGGTAAGGCTTTCAAATTGATTTATCGTTCGCAGTCGTCGCGAAATGCGGCGATAATTGTCGCTATTAGCGTCTGACAACGTTTCGTAATCGAATACATATACGGCCGCATGGTGCCTACAGACAGCAATGACGCCTCGGCGCTAGTTATAACTATAGCTCCTAAACAACCTGTGTATTTCCCAATGTAGCATAGCCGCGCAACAATGTTTGCACAAATACTGCGCCAATCTGCGGCAGACAATTTTACCTGTAAAAGGAACCGCTGGAACGGAGAAGTTTAAAGAATATTATTATGCAGGGGAACAAATCCTGTGTGATTGCATTTTTAAATTAGATTTTTTAATGTTTTTCATGATCTTCATAACTCGCTGTCATTGTTCTCTTCTGAGCTTTATATATATACCCTGTATATAAATGACTCAGCCTGAACCGTCCCCGTATGTAAACGCTGATGATGTGCCTGGACGACAGGCGGCTCTGTTTCGTTAGAATAAAGTGTGTGTGTGCGTTTGTGTGTGTTTGTGTGCGCGTGCGTGCGTGCGTGCAGTACAATCTTATAATCTGTGCAGTATTTCCGCATTAGTGTCCAAAGCGTTTTTATGCGAAGCATATTACGAGAGCTCAACCCAGCTCCTCAGGCGCGGCGGTGTCGCCATGAAACCACGTGACACCGTGACGTCACGATAGAGGAGAAGTGGCTTTGGCTCAACTCTTGCAAGACGGGCTGGCTGGGAATCGAACCAGGGTCTCCGGAGTGTGGGACGGAGACGCTACCACTGAGCCACGAGTACGATGCTTCAAAGCGGTACAAAAGCGCCTCTAGTGAATGCGGTGTTGCCTTAGAAACGAGCTGTTTCTAAGGCGTGCGTCTCTTGCTCAGGCGCACATTTCGTTGCCGCGCCGAACGCTGCTTTGCTCGACGCTCACCGCGTCCAATGCAGGGCGCGTAGTCGCTGCCCTGTAGCCCATTGTCTTACACCCCTTGGCGGGTCGACGGGAACGCTGTCGCGTTCCACTCTTGAAGGCGAAGGAGTAATGCATGAGTTGTTTCTTCGTCTAGCCGAACCAAATATAGCCAAGCAACAGCAGTTCACCAGGCTAAACAGTGGTTCAACAACTAAAATAAAGGCTAGTATGCTTCGCATCCTGGGCTTAACCTTACCTAAGCCACAGCCATTTTTTTTCTTTTTCTAGGGTGGTCGGCGGCCCCACCTCGTCTTTTCTGTAAGCTCCGAACACTCAGCATGGCGTCCGCAAAGCCGACTCCTAGCCATTTTGCTGAGTATTCACGGAGCAGGTCTTTCAAACTTTCTGTCCATTTACACTTAAGAAGGCGTTTTCCATTCGAGGTCAATACACGCTGGAGAGAAGCTAACGAACCTGAAAAGTTACACACACAGGTGGGCAAGCAGTGCATTTCGATTACTACTTTCGTCCTCTTATCTCACTTTGTTGTACCATGCATTGCAATTTTACAAGTAAAATCTAGCTCAAACCCCTGCTCAACCACTGCGCGACCTTCCTTCGAACGGGTCTACACCTTTCGCTCGCGTATACCACGTCATCAGAAACGGCTGCCCTGATTCTTGAACACTGGGCTTGGGAAAAACAATTTCTTATTATTCATCTAGCGTCTCACTTTTTCCAAATAACCATGCATCCTCTCCCTTGCTTCTCGCACTTCTCAGTGGGCTCAGCGAAGTGAATGCAAAACTTGCCCGGACGAGCTGGCCGAGGCACTGTTGTTTATCAAGTGATGGGATCCTATGCAGCCTTGAGAGCCCATAGTACGTTCAACTATAGCGTATAGCAGCCGGCATGCTAACCTGCCTGTATAGAGCCTTCGTGTGTTTATCTATTATTCACTGCGTACATTAGCAGAAGACGCCAAGCAAGTAGTGAACGACCCGTCCCTGTGGCCTCCGTGCAGACGCACCGAATGACTGTGCCCACATCCGCAGGTTTTCTGAACGATACGGGCCCACCCTATCCCCAGCCAATCCGTTCTCCCTCTCTCATAATGTGTCTCACTAAAATCCATGCAGCACTGTCAAAGCAAGAGCTGCCAGATTATCAGTGCATGGTCGAACACGCAAAGCTGCGCGTGGATGACAAAGGTTCGCGATTGGCCCCTGCCCACACGCTGATGAATGACGGTAGCTGACAGTACGTGATAGTCAAGAGTTCAGCAATTATGCCAACCATTCCTTGCCTATTGTAGCATCGTTCTTCTTTCATACGAGTACGGTTTCAGACAAGTCAACACTAGCTCTGGGTTCCACACTGCTGCACAGTTCATGCGAGACAGAGCAGACATGCACGCCACCAGTGTTCTGGCGCGCGTGCCAGCCGGGGTTGTGCACGGGGATTTCTGCGAGCCGATCCAGTGATAAAATCGTGATGGACTACATGGAGAGGAGCTCTCTCATACTCCAGGAAAGGTGCTGGAGGCGGCGGCAGCATGGCAGAAAAGCACATTCAGCATCCAAGCTTCGGAATCTCAGCCTTTGTGTGGAAGCATGCAACGATCGGAAGCCGCCACAGAGGCTTTTATGCCGGTCATCACGTGATCGAAGGTGCATGTCACCGTGTTTGTCCCATGCACGGTCATCGTTCGGTAAACTGGAAGAAATCGGCCGCAATGAAGATTCCAGTGCTAAAATTGAAGAGACCTTGTGGAGTGCATTCGAAAACATGTTTATTAAGTAATTAAATGAGCATCAGCTTACTGGTTTGTTAACATTGGGCGTAGTGAAAATGGCCTAAGTTATAAGCAGACATGAGAAGGTAGCTTTTCCGCCGACATATTACTATATACAGCGCGTTTCTATGAACACAGCGAGGAGCACGGAGGCGCAGCGCGCTGACTGCCCACCGTTGGGTGACGTAAACAGAAGGTCGCCTCGTATAGGCGCAGCTTTGCGCTCGCTGCAGGCTCCCAGTTTTCGGTTTCGTGCGCTCTGACCGTCGAAATTCGCCGCGCCATAGTTGCGCGGGTAATCACATCTTCCGAGATCCAAAAGTGTATATGGCTTGTACAGAGAGTTTTATTCATTTTTCCAGTTACGATGAGCCCGCTGAAATTAAAGGTTCGGAACTTAACTAATATATGTTGTTTATTAGTGGCTAATTAATTACCACGTATCACCTGTCACCCCGTGTCATGACCCGCATGTATCACCCCGTGGTCGCGCTCACTTACGCCATGTCTCCCAAAGAACCGGCCTTTTGTTCCAGAACGGCGATATTTAAATGTCGCTTATAGTCTTCGTAGAAACACCCGACGTAAAGCAATATGCAGGCGGTGCAGGTTACGGCTAGGTGGTTCTACATGACTAAGCTATCAGCGCAAATGTAGAACTTGGACAAAAACAAAAAAACAAAGGACAGTGTTTTCGTTCCTTTATTTTTCTTTTGTCGAACTTCTATCTTCGCTCTGTTTAATCTTAATGCCAGATACTTATCTTTATTATTGCGATGGCAACTATATGGACACTCCAAGCGCATTTCTGCCATCGGCATCGCCGTGAGGTACCGTATGAAGTCCAAGGGCGATAACACCGTCGCCGCGCGCCCTACGCTGTATGTGCGAGTGAAAGCGTGCGAGGGGAGCCGGCGACAGCGGCTCAATCTCGCCCGCGCGAAAGGGACGAAACAGAAGAGGACGCGCGCGAGGCACCCAACGTTGCGAAGCACCGGGGAGCGTCCTATTCCGGCTGCAACTGCGCATGTGGCGAGTGCGCGCGGTCGCGCGGTCGCGCTGCCGTATCTACGAGCCACCGACGCGGCTCGTAGCTTTGTGCGTGCTCTGTGTTCTCGGCGCTCACTTTGTGTTGAAACGATAGACAGCAAGATCGCTTCGCTCGCTGCTGCTGCCGCGTTTCCTCACGCCAGCATTTTGACAGCGAGTGTCCGCGGTCATCGAATTTGATGTGTTCATGTTTGCTTGTGCGCGTGTGACACCATGCTTGTTAATTTATTTAGCATGCCTATGTTTACAACTTTATACGGGCGATAAAACTACTATCTTACTTCGCACAGCTGTCCACTAATTCGCTATCGCAATCGACGCTTCGCCTTTCGGGCGATACTGTGACCTTTTGTCTCCATAGAAAGAAAGATCCATGCAATAGAATACCCTCATTATCGAGTCCTTGTTTGGTATTCCACGTAGGCACTTTCTAAAAGTAATAGAACCTAGGCTAGACGTAACACATGATAGGTGAGATTAAGACGAAATGGCGCTAGAGAAAATTATTTAGGGCATTGTGCCAGCGAACACCGTGCAGGCACAAGGTGGATGCTGCAACATTTTAGACAATAACAAACGCCTTTATCTTTCTGCTTCATTGAGCAAAGTGCTCGATTCAATTGATCGATTGAATTTTGTGTTTGTGGGACAAATTGTAATCCTTGAGCACCTTGTCATATTGCATAAAGGAAGGAGAACCTCTACTCAATACAAGAGGCATTTGATGATAAATGATGGCAAGACTGTGTGGTTTACAGTAAGAAAATGTCAAGCATGAACGAATAATCTACATAAATAGCATATACTTTCTAATGTTGACTTGAAGAGAGTGAAAGCGAAGATATTTTTTATCAAGTCAGTTAACGGGCAGTAGTTCGCTGTTTCGACAAGCTTGCGTGAATTGTGGATTTCATTACTACACGAGCACAACGAGGTCTCAAAATACAAAACCTCTCCACTAGTTTTTGGATGGTGTCAATCCATTATCAGCTCCAGTGAAAAGCAAATGCACAAATGAGGAAATTGCTCTCGTACTCTCGTTGCTTTCCTCCACCAGAGACTTAGAATTAAGACAAACGGAGCACGCATATGCGGACGCCATTCGGCGAATGTTTAACCACAGCCTGGTTTGGTACAACGAAGAGCGAAAAACATCCCTAAATTTGTGGGTCTGGATACTCATATTGGAGCGCAGCTCCTAGGCGCCCGTTGCTGCGCCGAGCGTCGGCGTCGGCGGCCCCCGTAAGCGAGCGAACGAGCACAACGAAGAATGAAAGAGCAAACGCGGAGCGCAACAGGGGATGAAAGAGCGAGGAAGAAATCGGGGGAAGAGAGTATGCGAAAGCGTGAGAAGCGTGGCGCCGCGCAAGACGGGCTCTGCGACGACGATGGTTACGAGACGGCGCCAGAGTAGCGCGCGTTGTCTGTTCACCGATGACGCCACCGATATCATATATGGAAACCAAGCACTGCGTGAGCGGAGGTCTGTCTGCGGCGGCTGCTGTGAATCGCGCCCACACGTCACCCATGCGCTGCCTGTCACGATCTCTCGATTAGCGAGGTACTCGCGCCACACTTCGCTCCGTTTGCAACGTCCCACACGACACAGATTGTCCATGCTAGCCAATATTTAGGGAAATAAAAACACGTGTAGAGTTGCGCTCAAATTTCACCCTATGGAGTATCGTAATCGTCAGCGAAATTTTAGGCACGTTGTCATGGTAAACGCCTAAATTTTCCAGGCCGCGACGTTCTCGTCACAGGCAAAACTGTTTCGATACGTTTAGGATGCGAAATACAGGGATGATTAATTGATAATAATAATGTGTGCTGTTCTACCCTGTTTGTTCACGTTGTGTTACCACGTATTATTGGAAGCCATCTGTAATACGAGGGCGAATCAGAAAGTCTTTGCCCCTATCATTTATTAGCAAAAATAAGGTACATACAGGCAACTACAAGTATACGTACTATTCTACATACCGTACACTATTTTCCCACATAGTCCCTGCACCGGTTCAGATATTTGTCCCATCACAGCACTAAACTTGAGATGCCCCTGTGCCATGTTGTCGTCAGTGAGCGACGCACGCGGCCTCCCAAAACGCTCATTGTCACGCAAGTCTTCGTGGCCTTTTGAGAACTCAGAACACCACCACCTCACTCTTCACAAAGCGAGACACCTTTCCCAATACGTGGGCTGCATTTTCCTGCAGATTTCAATGGACGCTCGCCCCTTGTTCCATAGAAAACGAATCACACTACATTGCTCGCACTCCGTGGACGTGTGAAGCACAGCCACCATCTTCGACAATTGACAGCAGCGCCGTGCCGCGGAGCTACCGACAGATAAAGCCAGGCTTGTCCAAGAAATATCCATCGCTTGAAAGGAATGGGAATGGATATGTTGACTTCACATTTACAGCCGTAATCTGGCTAAAAAAAATAGGGGAAAAGACTTTCTGATTCGCCCTCGTACATATAGGGCTCCATCATTTTAGTGTTGAGCCACAGTGACTCATTCACTATTGTCTCTAGATGGCGTTGGGCCGCTGAGCACGAGATAACGGTTTCCACAAACCCAGCCGAGGCAGCTGCGTTCCGATGAAGGCAAAATGCGAAACACTTGTTACGTGGTACTGTGTGCACACGTTGAACTCAAGGTTTTCAGCATAAAATCGGGACCATCGTATACTGCGTCAGTCACAACCCTTTTGTGCTGCTTCGGCACATTAACTACTGATAGTTTTGTTTTTAAATCAGTTTTGCCTTAAAATGCGTTTTAAAATTCATGTGTGGTAGAGAGGAATCACGGTTCCACCAACGTTAAAGCGTCAAAGGGGGGTGGAGGGAGTGGTAAGAATAGGGCGCACATAATTATTGTCATAGTGGCATAAAGCAAGAATGACACATGGCACAAAAAATTATAACTATAGAAGAACGAGGGCTCCTCTTGTTACGTGTCTTTTTGCGGTAACACTATGGCTATGTTTTACCAAATAACCCGGCAGGTAAATCTACTCAGGCATAAGGTAAATAACTTCCGCGACTAATCTAAATCACCGATTAGCTTCCATAAAATCGTATTGTATGCTCGAAATCCCCGAGTTTAGAGCATACATTTGTGTTGTACAAGCGAGTCCTGCGATTATTCAAGACAACTCCGTTCCGTAAAGCTTTCTTTATTATATGTCAGCATGTAGGGAAAATTGGCATCATAGGTGAATGCAGCTATTCCTTCTCGGTCAATCGCAGTATAAATCAAAGCTTCACGCCGGCTCAAATAAACCCACTGAAAAGAACTTAAGGTATAAGGCGGAGAAAGAAAGCATCACAAATGCAGGTGGCTTAAGGAATGAACCCACTCAATACTTTCCTGTGCTGATCGTTCCCGCAGACTTGAACACGTCTTTTTTTTTTTGCGCATACATCGAGGGCATTGCCGGAAAAACAAAATCAATCTTACGAAACCCTTTTTTATCGTCATTATTATTCAGTTACTTATATGTTAGCATTTTGGGATCTTCCAATATACTTTCTTTTTCAGTCACGAGCACGCATGTGACGATAACATCAGCACACACATCTTGTACGTGACGAGGAAGTAGTATCATGACCTTCTCAGTAATACCGTGGTACACAACCACCCAACTTTCTCTGAAATTGATGGGAATCCTTAACCGAAGTTAATTAATGAGCATGATTGAGGGTCTGCATTCTCAATATTTCCTGCGCTCTTCCTGCTGCAACACTTGCCAAAGAATGTTTGCAAGCTTCCGTACCAGTACGAAACATCTCGTAAAGTCATTTCCACAAACAGCTTATCCTCCATGATCACAGATGGCGAAAATTTCTCCCCGTTTTAGTCGGTGCACGCTCGTAAAATGCCATGTGGCATCCAACGACGGAGCGCGTCTATAAGAAAGCTTCGCCATAAAACGGATGAACATGTTTATACTTTGATAACGGCGTTTTTCTTCTGCCTACTGGGACGGTTTTAGCAATTCCGATGAAACTGGCTAAAATATGGACGCCTAGACAGGCAGCGCAAATTTCCCTTTTTCTTTCGCCCGTGTCTTCCTTGCGCAAACCACAGGACGAATCACTTGCTCATCGCCAATATCTATAATCCACCCAGTATGCCAGCAACGCGCTGCGCTAACCTTATAGCGCAAATAACCACAGCGGCAAATAAAACACCAATCATAGTGGCCGGAGACTAACTGCGCGCACATCGACTGGGGATACCAAAAAACTTCCGGCAGATGGGAGGTTCTTATGACACAAACTCAACAGTCTCAGCTCACGGTGTACAATGAGTTAGATTGCCCCACCACACAAGGTACAACAGGAATGATGGACACAAGTCCCGACCTCACGATGGGCAGAGGCATCAACAATTTGGAATGGAATAGAACAATACATACTTTAGGCAGTGACCACTATATTATCGAAGTTCAAGTCTGAGGTCCCCATGAGTCTCGTACGAGAATAAAGCATAAGCTAATCAACTGGCATAAATTTAGAAAACAAAGGGAAACAAACCAAGAAACTGGGCCGGTTGATGCGCGAACCTGGAC